>NW_028289785.1:0-106931 GCF_059628265.1 Tinamus guttatus | reverse complement strand
ACCAAATCCAGAGGCAATGTCTCGGGACCGACAGAGCCCACCTCTAGGGTCCAAAATTCTGGCGACGGCTCTCGGGAAGCTGGACCCTCCGCTAGGTGCAAGAGCCCCAAAAGGCCAGGTCTGGATCCCAGAGGCCAAGCTGTCAGAGAAATGCCGGTGGAGGCGGTCCCGATCGCCGACCCCATGTGTGGAGCAAAATCGCAAGCGGCAGCTCTTGGGGAATTTTTCACGTGACGCCGGGCGCCTTCGCCCCGGGTCTGTGCTCAGGACCTAAAATTCACCCTGGGCACCAAATCCAGAGGCAATGTCTCGGGACCGACAGAGACCACCTCAAGGGTCCAAAATTCTGGCGACCGCTCTCGGGAAGCTGGACCCTCTGCTAGGTGCAAGAGCCCCAAAAGGCCAGGTCTGGATCCCAGAGGCCAAGCTGTCAGAGAAATGCTGGTGGTGGCGGTCCCGATCTCTGACGCGATGTGTGGAGCAAAATCGCAAGCGGCAGCTCTTGGGGAATTTTTGACGTGGCGCCGGGCGCCTTCGCCCCAGACCTGCACTCAGGACAGACAAATTCACCCTGGGCACCAAATCCAGAGGCAATGTCTCGGGACCGACAGAGCCCACCTCTAGGGTCCAAAATTCTGGCGACGGCTCTCGGGAAGCTGGACACTGTGCTAGGTGCAAGTGCGCCAAAAGGCCAGGTCTGGATCCCAGAGGCCAAACTGTGAGGGAAATGCCGGTGCTGGTGGTCCCCATCTCTGACCGCATGTGTGGAGCAAAATCGCAAGCGGCAGCTCTTGGGGCATTTTTGACGTGGCGCCAGGCGCCTTCGCCCCAGGTCTGTGCTCAGGACCTAAAATTCACCCTGGGCACCAAATCCAGAGGCAATGTCTCGGGACCGACAGAGACCACCCCTAGGGTCCAAAATTCGGGCGACGGCTCTCGCGAAGCTGAACACTCTGCTAGCTGCAAGTGCCCCAAAAGGCCAGGTCTGGATCCCAGAGGCCAAGCTGTCAGAGAAATGCCGGTGGTGGCGGTCCCGATCACCAACCCCATGTGCGGTGCAAAATCGCAAGCGGCAGCACTTGGAGAATTTTGGACGTGGCGCCGGGCGCCTTCGCCCCGGGTCTGTGCTCAGGGCAGACAAATTCACCCTGGGCACCAAATCCAGAGGCAATGTCTCGGGACCGACAGAGCCCACCTCTAGGGTCCAAAATTCTGGCGACGGCTCTCGCGAAACTGGACACTCTGCTAGGTGCAAGTGCCCCAAAAGGCCAGGTCTGGATCCCAGAGGCCAAGCTGTGAAAGAAATGCCGGTGCTGATGGTCCCGATCACCGACCCCATGTGCGGTGCGAAGTCCAAAGCAGCAGCTCTTGGGGAATTTTTGACGTGGCGCCGGGCGCCTTCGCCCCGGGTCTGTGCTCAGGACAGGCAAATTCACCCTGGGCACCAAATCCAGAGGCAATGTCTCGGGACCGACAGAGACCACCTCAAGGGTCCAAAATTCTGGCGACGGCTCTCGGGAAGCTGGACACTCTGCTAGGTGCAAGTGCCCCAAAAGGCCAGGTATGAATCCCAGAGGCCAAGCTGTCAGAGAAATGCCGGTGATGGTGGTCCCGATCTCTGACCCCATGTGTGGTGCAAAATCCCAAGCGGCAGCTCTTGGGAAATTTTTGACGTGGCGCTGGGCGCCTTCGCCCCAGACCTGCACTCAGGGCAGACAAGTTCACCGTGGGCACAAAATCCAGAGGCAATGTCTCGGGACCGACAGAGCCCACCTCTAGGGTCCAAAATTCTGGCAACGGCTCTCAAGGAGCTGGACACTGTGCTAGGTGCAAGTGCGCCAAAAGGCCAGGTCTGGATCCTAGAGACCAAACTGTCAGAGAAATGCCGGTGCTGGTGGTCTCGATCACCGACCCCATGTGTGTTGCGAAATCGCAAGCGGCAGCTCTTGGGGAATCTTTGACGTGGCACCGGGCGCCTTCGCCCCGGGTCTGTGCTCAGGACCTACAATTCACCCTGGGCACCAAATCCAGAGGCAATGTCTCGGGACCGACAGATCCCACCTCTAGGGTCCAAAATTCTGGCGACGGCTCTCGGGAAGCTGGACCCTCCGCTAGGTGCAAGAGCCCCAAAAGGCCAGGTCTGGATCCCAGAGACCAAGCTGTGAGGGAAATGCCGGTGCTGGTGGTCCCGATCTCTGACGCCATGTGTGCAGCAAAATCGCAAACGGCAGCTCTTGGGGAATTTTTGACGTGGCGCCGTGCGCCTTCGCCCCGGGTCTGTGCTCAGGACCTAAAATTCACCCTGGGCACCAAATCCAGAGGCAATGTCTCGGGACCGACAGAGCCCACCTCTAGGGTCCAAAATTCTGGCGATGGCTCTCGGTTAGCTGGACACGCAGCTAGGTGCAAGTGCCCCAAAAGGCCAGGTCTGGATCCCAGAGGCCAATCTGTCAGAGAAATGCCGGTGGTGGCGGTCCCGATCGCCGACCCCATGTGTGGTGCAAAATCCCAAGCGGAAGCTCTTGGGGAATTTTTGACGTGGCGCCGGGCGCCTTCGTCCCGGGTCTGTGCTCAGGACCTCCAATTCACCCTGGGCACCAAATCCAGAAGCAATGTCTCGGGACCGACAGAGACCACCTCAAGGGTCCAAAATTCTGGCGACGGCTCTCGGTTAGCTGGACCCTCTGCTAGGTGCAAGAGCCCCAAAAGGCCAGGTCTGGATCCCAGAGGCCAAGCTGTCAGAAAAATGCTGGTGGTGGCGGTCCCGATCTCTGACCCCATTTGTGGTGCAAAATCCCAAGCGGCAGCTCTTGGGGAATTTTTGACGTGGCGCCGGGCGCCTTCGCCCCAGACCTGCCCTCAGGACAGACAAATTCACCCTGGGCACCAAATCCAGAGGCAATGTCTCGGGACCGACAGAGACCACCTCAAGGTTCCAAAATTCTGGCGACGGCTCTCGGGAAGCTGGACACTCTGCTAGGTGCAAGTGCCCCAAAAGGCCAGGTATGAATCCCAGAGGCCAAGCTGTGAAAGAAATGCCGGTGCTGATGGTCCCGATCACCGATCCCACGTGCGGTGCGAAGTCCAAAGCAGCAGCTCTTGGGGAATTTTTGACGTGGCACCGGGCGCCTTCGCCCCGGGTCTGTCCTCAGGACCTACAATTCACCCTGGGCACCAAATCCAGAGGCAATGTCTCGGGACCGACAGAGACCACCTCAAGGTTCCAAAATTCTGGCAACGGCTCTCGGGAAGCTGGACACTCTGCTAGGTGCAAGTGCCCCAAAAGGCCAGGTATGAATCCCAGAGGCCAAGCTGTCAGAGAAATGCCGGTGATGGTGGTCCCGATCTCTGACCCCATGTGTGGTGCAAAATCCCAAGCGGCAGCTCTTGGGAAATTTTTGACGTGGCGCTGGGCGCCTTCGCCCCAGACCTGCACTCAGGGCAGACAAGTACACCGTGGGCACAAAATCCAGAGGCAATGTCTCGGGACCGACAGAGCCCACCTCTAGGGTCCAAAATTCTGGTGACGGCTCTCAAGGAGCTGGACACGCTGCTAGGTGCAAGTGGCCCAAAAGGCCAGGTCTGGATCCCAGAGACCAAACTGTCAGAGAAATGCCGGTGCTGGTGGTCTCGATCACCGACCCCATGTGTGGTGCGAAATCGCAAGCGGCAGCTCTTGGGGAATTTTTGACGTGGCGCCGGGCGCCTTCGCCCCGGGTCTGTGCTCAGGACCTACAATTCACCCTGGGCACCAAATCCAGAGGCAATGTCTCGGGACCGACAGAGACCACCTCAAGGGTCCAAAATTCTGGCGACGGCTCTCGGGAAGCTGGACACTCTGCTAGGTGCAAGTGCCCCAAAAGGCCAGGTATGAATCCCAGAGGCCAAGCTGTCAGAGAAATGCCGGTGATGGTGGTCCCGATCGCCGACCCCATGTGTGGTGCAAAATCCCAAGCGGCAGCACTTGGGGAATTTTTGACGTGGCGCCGGGCGCCTTCGCCCCGGGTCTGTGCTCAGGACCTACAATTCACCCTGGGCACCAAATCCAGAGGCAATGTCTCGGGACCGACAGAGACCACCTCAAGGGTCCAAAATTCTGGCGACGGCTCTCGGGAAGCTGGACCCTCCGCTAGGTGCAAGAGCCCCAAAAGGCCAGGTCTGGATCCCAGAGACCAAGCTGTGAGAGAAATGCCGGTGCTGGTGGTCCACATCTCTGACGCAATGTGTGCAGCAAAATCGCAAGCGGCAGCTCCTGGGGAATTTTTGACGTGGCGCCGGGCGCCTTCGCCCCGGGTCTGTCCTCAGGACCTACAATTCACCCTGGGCACCAAATCCAGAGGCAATGTCTCGGGACCGACAGAGACCACCTCTAGGGTCCAAAATTCTGGCGACGGCTCTCGGTTAGCTGGACCCTCTGCTAGGTGCAAGAGCCCCAAAAGGCCAGGTCTGGATCCCAGAGACCAAGCTGTCAGAAAAATGCTGGTGGTGGCGGTCCCGATCTCTGACCCCATGTGTGGAGCAAAATCCCAAGCGGCAGCTCTTGGGGAATTTTTGACGTGGCGCCAGGCGCCTTGGCCCCAGACCTGCACTCAGGACAGACAAATTCACCCTGGGCACCAAATCCAGAGGCAATGTCTCGGGACCGACAGAGCCCACCTCTAGGGTCCAAAATTCTGGCGACGGCTCTCGGGAAGCTGGACACTCTGCTAGGTGCAAGTGCGCCAAAAGGCCAGGTCTGGATCCCAGAGGCCAAGCTGTGAGGGAAATGCCGGTGCTGGTGGTCCCGATCTCTGACGCCATGTGTGGAGCAAAATCGCAAGCGGCAGCTCTTGGGGAATTTTTGACGTGGCGCCGGGCGCCTTCGCCCCGGGTCTGTGCTCAGGACCTACAATTCACCCTGGGCACCAAATCCAGAGGCAATGTCTCGGGACCGACAGAGACCACATCTAGGGTCCAAAATTCTGGCGACGGCTCTCGGTTAGCTGGACACGCTGCTAGGTGCAAGTGCCCCAAAAGGCCAGATCTGGATCCCAGAGGCCAAACTGTGAGGGAAATGCCGGTGCTGGTGGTCCCCATCTCTGACGCAATGTGTGGAGCAAAATCGCAAGCGGCAGCTCTTGGGGAATTTTTGACGTGGCGCCAGGCGCCTTCGCCCCAGGTCTGTGCTCAGGACCTAAAATTCACCCTGGGCACCAAATCCAGAGGCAATGTCTCGGGACTGACAGAGACCACCCCTAGGGTCCAAAATTCGGGCGACGGCTCTCGGGAAGCTGGACACTCTGCTAGGTGCAAGTGCCCCAAAAGGCCAGGTCTGGATCCCAGAGGCCAAGCTGTCAGAGAAATGCCGGTGGTGGCGGTCCCGATCACCAACCCCATGTGCGGTGCAAAATCGCAAGCGGCAGCTGTTGGGGAATTTTTGACGTGGCGCCGGGCGCCTTCGCCCCGGGTCTGTGCTCAGGACCTACAATTCACCCTGGGCACCAAATCCAGAGGCAATGTCTCGGGACCGACAGAGCCCACCTCTAGGGTCCAAAATTCTGGTGACGGCTCTCGCGAAGCTGGACACTCTGCTAGGTGCAAGTGCCCCAAAAGGCCAGGTCTGGATCCCAGAGGCCAAGCTGTGAGAGAAATGCCAGTGCTGATGGTCCCGATCACCGACCCCATGTGCGGTGCGAAGTCCAAAGCAGCAGCTCTTGGGGAATTTTTGACGTGGCGCCGGGCGCCTTCGCCCCGGGTCTGTGCTCAGGACCTCCAATTCACCCTGGGCACCAAATCCAGAGGCAATGTCTCGGGACCGACAGAGACCACCTCAAGGTTCCAAAATTCTGGCGACGGCTCTCGGGAAGCTGGACACTCTGCTAGGTGCAAGTGCCCCAAAAGGCCAGGTATGAATCCCAGAGGCCAAGCTGTCAGAGAAATGCCGGTGATGGTGGTCCCGATCTCTGACCCCATGTGTGGTGCAAAATCCCAAGCGGCAGCTCTTGGGAAATTTTTGACGTGGCGCTGGGCGCCTTCGCCCCAGACCTGCACTCAGGGCAGACAAGTACACCGTGGGCACAAAATCCAGAGGCAATGTCTCGGGACCGACAGAGCCCACCTCTAGGGTCCAAAATTCTGGTGACGGCTCTCAAGGAGCTGGACACGCTGCTAGGTGCAAGTGGCCCAAAAGGCCATGTCTGGATCCCAGAGACCAAACTGTCAGAGAAATGCCGGTGCTGGTGGTCTCGATCACCGACCCCATGTGTGGTGCGAAATCGCAAGCGGCAGCTCTTGGGGAATTTTTGACGTGGCGCCGGGCGCCTTCGCCCCGGGTCTGTGCTCAGGACCTACAATTCACCCTGGGCACCAAATCCAGAGGCAATGTCTCGGGACCGACAGAGACCACCTCAAGGGTCCAAAATTCTGGCGACGGCTCTCGGGAAGCTGGACACTCTGCTAGGTGCAAGTGCCCCAAAAGGCCAGGTATGAATCCCAGAGGCCAAGCTGTCAGAGAAATGCCGGTGATGGTGGTCCCGATCGCCGACCCCATGTGTGGTGCAAAATCCCAAGCGGCAGCACTTGGGGAATTTTTGACGTGGCGCCGGGCGCCTTCGCCCCGGGTCTGTGCTCAGGACCTACAATTCACCCTGGGCACCAAATCCAGAGGCAATGTCTCGGGACCGACAGAGACCACCTCAAGGTTCCAAAATTCTGGCGACGGCTCTCGGGAAGCTGGACACTCTGCTAGGTGCAAGTGCCCCAAAAGGCCAGGTATGAATCCCAGAGGCCAAGCTGTCAGAGAAATGCCGGTGATGGTGGTCCCGATCTCTGACCCCATGTGTGGTGCAAAATCCCAAGCGGCAGCTCTTGGGAAATTTTTGACGTGGCGCTGGGCGCCTTCGCCCCAGACCTGCACTCAGGGCAGACAAGTACACCGTGGGCACAAAATCCAGAGGCAATGTCTCGGGACCGACAGAGCCCACCTCTAGGGTCCAAAATTCTGGTGACGGCTCTCAAGGAGCTGGACACGCTGCTAGGTGCAAGTGGCCCAAAAGGCCATGTCTGGATCCCAGAGACCAAACTGTCAGAGAAATGCCGGTGCTGGTGGTCTCGATCACCGACCCCATGTGTGGTGCGAAATCGCAAGCGGCAGCTCTTGGGGAATTTTTGACGTGGCGCCGGGCGCCTTCGCCCCGGGTCTGTGCTCAGGACCTACAATTCACCCTGGGCACCAAATCCAGAGGCAATGTCTCGGGACCGACAGAGACCACCTCAAGGGTCCAAAATTCTGGCGACGGCTCTCGGGAAGCTGGACACTCTGCTAGGTGCAAGTGCCCCAAAAGGCCAGGTATGAATCCCAGAGGCCAAGCTGTCAGAGAAATGCCGGTGATGGTGGTCCCGATCGCCGACCCCATGTGTGGTGCAAAATCCCAAGCGGCAGCACTTGGGGAATTTTTGACGTGGCGCCGGGCGCCTTCGCCCCGGGTCTGTGCTCAGGACCTACAATTCACCCTGGGCACCAAATCCAGAGGCAATGTCTCGGGACCGACAGAGACCACCTCAAGGGTCCAAAATTCTGGCGACGGCTCTCGGGAAGCTGGACCCTCCGCTAGGTGCAAGAGCCCCAAAAGGCCAGGTCTGGATCCCAGAGACCAAGCTGTGAGAGAAATGCCGGTGCTGGTGGTCCACATCTCTGACGCAATGTGTGGAGCAAAATCGCAAGCGGCAGCTCCTGGGGAATTTTTGACGTGGCGCCGGGCGCCTTCGCCCCGGGTCTGTCCTCAGGACCTACAATTCACCCTGGGCACCAAATCCAGAGGCAATGTCTCGGGACCGACAGAGACCACCTCTAGGGTCCAAAATTCTGGCGACGGCTCTCGGTTAGCTGGACCCTCTGCTAGGTGCAAGAGCCCCAAAAGGCCAGGTCTGGATCCCAGAGACCAAGCTGTCAGAAAAATGCTGGTGGTGGCGGTCCCGATCTCTGACCCCATGTGTGGAGCAAAATCCCAAGCGGCAGCTCTTGGGGAATTTTTGACGTGGCGCCGGGCGCCTTCGCCCCAGACCTGCACTCAGGACAGACAAATTCACCCTGGGCACCAAATCCAGAGGCAATGTCTCGGGACCGACAGAGCCCACCTCTAGGGTCCAAAATTCTGGCGACGGCTCTCGGGAAGCTGGACACTCTGCTAGGTGCAAGTGCGCCAAAAGGCCAGGTCTGGATCCCAGAGGCCAAGCTGTGAGGGAAATGCCGGTGCTGGTGGTCCCGATCTCTGACGCCATGTGTGGAGCAAAATCGCAAGCGGCAGCTCTTGGGGAATTTTTGACGTGGCGCCGGGCGCCTTCGCCCCGGGTCTGTGCTCAGGACCTACAATTCACCCTGGGCACCAAATCCAGAGGCAATGTCTCGGGACCGACAGAGACCACATCTAGGGTCCAAAATTCTGGCGACGGCTCTCGGTTAGCTGGACACGCTGCTAGGTGCAAGTGCCCCAAAAGGCCAGATCTGGATCCCAGAGGCCAAACTGTGAGGGAAATGCCGGTGCTGGTGGTCCCCATCTCTGACGCAATGTGTGGAGCAAAATCGCAAGCGGCAGCTCTTGGGGAATTTTTGACGTGGCGCCAGGCGCCTTCGCCCCAGGTCTGTGCTCAGGACCTAAAATTCACCCTGGGCACCAAATCCAGAGGCAATGTCTCGGGACTGACAGAGACCACCCCTAGGGTCCAAAATTCGGGCGACGGCTCTCGGGAAGCTGGACACTCTGCTAGGTGCAAGTGCCCCAAAAGGCCAGGTCTGGATCCCAGAGGCCAAGCTGTCAGAGAAATGCCGGTGGTGGCGGTCCCGATCACCAACCCCATGTGCGGTGCAAAATCGCAAGCGGCAGCTGTTGGGGAATTTTTGACGTGGCGCCGGGCGCCTTCGCCCCGGGTCTGTGCTCAGGGCAGACAAATTCACCCTGGTCACCAAATCCAGAGGCAATGTCTCGGGACCGACAGAGCCCACCTCTAGGGTCCAAAATTCTGGCGACGGCTCTCGCGAAGCTGGACACTCTGCTAGGTGCAAGTGCCCCAAAAGGCCAGGTCTGGATCCCAGAGGCCAAGCTGTGAGAGAAATGCCAGTGCTGATGGTCCCGATCACCGACCCCATGTGCGGTGCGAAGTCCAAAGCAGCAGCTCTTGGGGAATTTTTGACGTGGCGCCGGGCGCCTTCGCCCTGAGTCTGTGCTCAGGACCTACAATTCACCCTGGGCACCAAATCCAGAGGCAATGTCTCGGGACCGACACAGACCACCTCTAGGGTCCAAAATTCTGGCGACAGCTCTCGGGAAGCTGGACACTCTGCTAGGTGCAAGTGCCCCAAAAGGCCAGGTATGAATCCCAGAGGCCAAGCTGTCAGAGAAATGCCGGTGATGGTGGTCCCGATCTCTGACCCCATGTGTGGTGCAAAATCCCAAGCGGCAGCTCTTGGGAAATTTTTGACGTGGCGCTGGGCGCCTTCGCCCCAGACCTGCACTCAGGGCAGACAAGTTCACCGTGGGCACAAAATCCAAAGGCAATGTCTCGGGACCGACAGAGCCCACCTCTAGGGTCCAAAATTCTGGCAACGGCTCTCGGGAAGCTGGACACTCTGCTAGGTGCAAGTGCCCCAAAAGGCCAGGTCTGGATCCCAGAGACCAAACTGTCAGAGAAATGCCGGTGCTGGTGGTCTCGATCACCGATCCCATGTGTGGTGCAAAATCGCAAGCGGCAGCTCTTGGGGAGTTTTTGACGTGGCGCCGGGCGCCTTCGCCCCGGGTCTGTGCTCAGGGCAGACAAATTCACCCTGGTCACCAAATCCAGAGGCAATGTCTCGGGACCGACAGAGCCCACCTCTAGGGTCCAAAATTCTGGCGACGGCTCTCGCGAAGCTGGACACTCTGCTAGGTGCAAGTGCCCCAAAAGGCCAGGTCTGGATCCCAGAGGTCAAGCTGTGAAAGAAATGCCGGTGCTGATGGTCCCGATCACCGACCCCATGTGCGGTGCGAAGTCCAAAGCAGCAGCTCTTGGGGAATTTTTGACGTGGCGCCGGGCGCCTTCGCCCCGGGTCTGTGCTCAGGACAGACAAATTCACCCTGGGCACCAAATCCAGAGGCAATGTCTCGGGACCGACAGAGACCACCTCAAGGTTCCAAAATTCTGGCGACGGCTCTCGGGAAGCTGGACACTCTGCTAGGTGCAAGTGCCCCAAAAGGCCAGGTATGAATCCCAGAGGCCAAGCTGTCAGAGAAATGCCGGTGATGGTGGTCCCGATCTCTGACCCCATGTGTGGTGCAAAATCCCAAGCGGCAGCTCTTGGGAAATTTTTGACGTGGCGCTGGGCGCCTTCGCCCCAGACCTGCACTCAGGGCAGACAAGTTCACCGTGGGCACAAAATCCAGAGGCAATGTCTCGGGACCGACAGAGCCCACCTCTAGGGTCCAAAATTCTGGCAACGGCTCTCAAGGAGCTGGACACTGTGCTAGGTGCAAGTGCGCCAAAAGGCCAGGTCTGGATCCTAGAGACCAAACTGTCAGAGAAATGCCGGTGCTGGTGGTCTCGATCACCGACCCCATGTGTGTTGCGAAATCGCAAGCGGCAGCTCTTGGGGAATTTTTGACGTGGCGCCGGGCGCCTTCGCCCCAGACCTGCACTCAGGACCTACAATTCACCCTGGGCACCAAATCCAGAGGCAATGTCTCGGGACCGACAGAGACCACCTCAAGGGTCCAAAATTCTGGCGACGGCTCTCGGTTAGCTGGACACGCTGCTAGGTGCAAGTGCCCCAAAAGGCCAGGTCTGGATCCCAGAGACCAATCTGTCAGAGAAATGCCGGTGGAGGCGGTCCCCATCGCCGACCCCATGTGTGGTGCAAAATCCCAAGCAGCAGCTCTTGGGGAATTTTTGACGTGGCGCCGGGCGCCTTCGCCCCGGGTCTGTGCTCAGGACCTACAATTCACCCTGGGCACCAAATCCAGAGGCAATGTCTCGGGACCGACAGAGACCACCTCAAGGGTCCAAAATTCTGGCGACGGCTCTCGGGAAGCTGGACCCTCTGCTAGGTGCAAGAGCCCCAAAAGGCCAGGTCTGGATCCCAGAGACCAAGCTGTGAGAGAAATGCCGGTGCTGGTGGTCCCGATCTCTGACCCCATGTGTGGAGCAAAATCGCAAGCGGCAGCTCTTGGGGAATTTTTGACGTGGCGCCGGGCGCCTTCGCCCCGGGTCTGTGCTCAGGACCTACAATTCACCCTGGGCACCAAATCCAGAGGCAATGTCTCGGGACCGACAGAGACCACATCTAGGGTCCAAAATTCTGGCGACGGCTCTCGGTTAGCTGGACACGCTGCTAGGTGCAAGTGCCCCAAAAGGCCAGGTCTGGATCCCAGAGGCCAAGCTGTCAGAGAAATGCCGGTGGAGGCGGTCCCGATCGGCGACCCCATGTGTGGTGGAAAATCCCAAGCGGCAGCTCTTGGGGAATTTTTGACGTGGCGCCGGGCGCCTTCGCCCCGGGTCTGTGCTCAGGACCTCCAATTCACCCTGGGCACCAAATCCAGAGGCAATGTCTCGGGACCGACAGAGACCACCTCAAGGGTCCAAAATTCTGGCGACGGCTCTCGGGAAGCTGGACCCTCTGCTAGGTGCAAGAGCCCCAAAAGGCCATGTCTGGATCCCAGAGACCAATCTGTCAGAGAAATGCCGGTGCTGGTGGTCCCGATCTCTGACCCCATGTGTGGAGCAAAATCGCAAGCGGCAGCTCTTGGGGAATTTTTGACGTGGCGCCGGGCGCCTTCGCCCCGGGTCTGTGCTCAGGACCAACAATTCACCCTGGGCACCAAATCCAGAGGCAATGTCTCGGGACTGACAGAGATCACCTCAAGGGTCCAAAATTCTGGCGACGGCTCTCGGTTAGCTGGACACGCTGCTAGGTGCAAGTGCCCCAAAAGGCCAGGTCTGGATCCCAGAGGCCAAGCTGTCAGAGAAATGCCGGTGGTGGCGGTCCCGATCGCCGACCCCATGTGTGGTGCAAAATCCCAAGCGGCAGCACTTGGGGAATTTTTGACATGGCGCCGGGCGCCTTCGCCCCAGACCTGCACTCAGGACAGACAAATTCACCCTGGTCACCAAATCCAGAGGCAATGTCTCGGGACCGACAGAGACCACCTCTAGGGTCCAAAATTCTGGCGACGGCTCTCGGTTAGCTGGACCCTCTGCTAGGTGCAAGAGCCCCAAAAGGCCAGGTCTGGATCCCAGAGGCCAAGCTGTCAGAAAAATGCTGGTGGTGGCGGTCCCGATCTCTGATCCCATTTGTGGTGCAAAATCCTAAGCGGCAGCTCTTGGGGAATTTTTGACGTGGCGCCGGGCGCCTTCGCCCCAGACCTGCACTCAGGACAGACAAATTCACCCTGGGCACCAAATCCAGAGGCAATGTCTCGGGACCGACAGAGCCCACCTCTAGGGTCCAAAATTCTGGCGACGGCTCTCGGGAAGCTGGACACTCTGCTAGGTGCAAGTGCCCCAAAAGGCCAGGTCTGGATCCCAGAGGCCAAGCTGTCAGAGAAATGCCGGTGGTGGCGGTCCCGATCGCCGACCCCATGTGTGGTGCAAAATCCCAAGCGGCAGCACTTGGGGAATTTTTGACGTGGCGCCGGGCGCCTTCGCCCCGGGTCTGTGCTCAGGACCTACAATTCACCCTGGGCAACAAATCCAGAGGCAATGTCTCGGGACCGACAGAGACCACCTCAAGGGTCCAAAATTCTGGCGACGGCTCTCGGTTAGCTGGACACTCTGCTAGGTGCAAGAGCCCCAAAAGGCCATGTCTGGATCCCAGAGACCAAGCTGTGAGGGAAATGCCGGTGCTGGTGGTCCCGATCTCTGACCCCATGTGTGGAGCAAAATCGCAAACGGCAGCTCTTGGGGAATTTTTGACGTGGCGCCTTGGCGCCTTCGCCCCGGGTCTGTGCTCAGGACCTACAATTCACCCTGGGCACCAAATCCAGAGGCAATGTCTCGGGACCGACAGAGACCACCTCTAGGGTCCAAAATTCTGGCGACGGCTCTCGGGAAGCTGGACCCTCCGCTAGGTGCAAGAGCCCCAAAAGGCCAGGTCTGGATCCCAGAGACCAAGCTGTGAGGGAAATGCCGGTGCTGGTGGTCCCGATCTCTGACGCCATGTGTGGAGCAAAATCGCAAACGGCAGCTCTTGGGGAATTTTTGACGTGGCGCCGGGTGCCTTCGCCCCGGGTCTGTGCTCAGGACCTACAATTCACCCTGGGCACCAAATCCAGAGGCAATGTCTCGGGACCGACAGAGACCACCTCTAGGGTCCAAAATTCTGGCGATGGCTCTCGGTTAGCTGGACACGCTGCTAGGTGCAAGTGCCCCAAAAGGCCAGTTCTGGATCCCAGAGGCCAAGCTGTCAGAGAAATGCCGGTGGTGGCGGTCCCGATCGCCGACCCCATGTGTGGTGCAAAATCCCAAGCGGCAGCACTTGGAGAATTTTGGACGTGGCGCCGGGCGCCTTCGCCCCGGGTCTGCGCTCAGGACCTACAATTCACCCTGGGCACCAAATCCAGAGGCAATGTCTCGGGACCGACAGAGACCACCTCTAGGGTCCAAAATTCTGGCGACGGCTCTCGGTTAGCTGGACACTCTGCTAGGTGCAAGTGCCCCAAAAGGCCAGGTCTGGATCCCAGAGGACAAGCTGTCAGAGAAATGCCGGTGCTGATGGTCCCGATCACCGACCCCATGTGCGGTGCGAAGTCCAAAGCAGCAGCTCTTGGGGAATTTTTGACGTGGCGCCGGGCGCCTTCGCCCCGGGTCTGTGCTCAGGACCTCCAATTCACCCTGGGCACCAAATCCAGAGGCAATGTCTCGGGACCGACAGAGACCACCTCAAGGGTCCAAAATTCTGGCGACGGCTCTCGGGAAGCTGGACACTCTGCTAGGTGCAAGTGCCCCAAAAGGCCAGGTATGAATCCCAGAGGCCAAGCTGTCAGAGAAATGCCGGTGATGGTGGTCCCGATCTCTGACCCCATGTGTGGTGCAAAATCCCAAGCGGCAGCTCTTGGGAAATTTTTGACGTGGCGCTGGGCGCCTTCGCCCCAGACCTGCACTCAGGGCAGACAAGTACACCGTGGGCACAAAATCCAGAGGCAATGTCTCGGGACCGACAGAGCCCACCTCTAGGGTCCAAAATTCTGGTGACGGCTCTCAAGGAGCTGGACACGCTGCTAGGTGCAAGTGGCCCAAAAGGCCAGGTCTGGATCCCAGAGACCAAACTGTCAGAGAAATGCCGGTGCTGGTGGTCTCGATCACCGACCCCATGTGTGGTGCGAAATCGCAAGCGGCAGCTCTTGGGGAATTTTTGACGTGGCGCCGGGCGCCTTCGCCCCGGGTCTGTGCTCAGGACCTACAATTCACCCTGGGCACCAAATCCAGAGGCAATGTCTCGGGACCGACAGAGACCACCTCAAGGGTCCAAAATTCTGGCGACGGCTCTCGGGAAGCTGGACACTCTGCTAGGTGCAAGTGCCCCAAAAGGCCAGGTATGAATCCCAGAGGCCAAGCTGTCAGAGAAATGCCGGTGATGGTGGTCCCGATCGCCGACCCCATGTGTGGTGCAAAATCCCAAGCGGCAGCACTTGGGGAATTTTTGACGTGGCGCCGGGCGCCTTCGCCCCGGGTCTGTGCTCAGGACCTACAATTCACCCTGGGCACCAAATCCAGAGGCAATGTCTCGGGACCGACAGAGACCACCTCAAGGGTCCAAAATTCTGGCGACGGCTCTCGGGAAGCTGGACCCTCCGCTAGGTGCAAGAGCCCCAAAAGGCCAGGTCTGGATCCCAGAGACCAAGCTGTGAGAGAAATGCCGGTGCTGGTGGTCCACATCTCTGACGCAATGTGTGGAGCAAAATCGCAAGCGGCAGCTCCTGGGGAATTTTTGACGTGGCGCCGGGCGCCTTCGCCCCGGGTCTGTCCTCAGGACCTACAATTCACCCTGGGCACCAAATCCAGAGGCAATGTCTCGGGACCGACAGAGACCACCTCTAGGGTCCAAAATTCTGGCGACGGCTCTCGGTTAGCTGGACCCTCTGCTAGGTGCAAGAGCCCCAAAAGGCCAGGTCTGGATCCCAGAGACCAAGCTGTCAGAAAAATGCTGGTGGTGGCGGTCCCGATCTCTGACCCCATGTGTGGAGCAAAATCCCAAGCGGCAGCTCTTGGGGAATTTTTGACGTGGCGCCGGGCGCCTTCGCCCCAGACCTGCACTCAGGACAGACAAATTCACCCTGGGCACCAAATCCAGAGGCAATGTCTCGGGACCGACAGAGCCCACCTCTAGGGTCCAAAATTCTGGCGACGGCTCTCGGGAAGCTGGACACTCTGCTAGGTGCAAGTGCGCCAAAAGGCCAGGTCTGGATCCCAGAGGCCAAGCTGTGAGGGAAATGCCGGTGCTGGTGGTCCCGATCTCTGACGCCATGTGTGGAGCAAAATCGCAAGCGGCAGCTCTTGGGGAATTTTTGACGTGGCGCCGGGCGCCTTCGCCCCGGGTCTGTGCTCAGGACCTACAATTCACCCTGGGCACCAAATCCAGAGGCAATGTCTCGGGACCGACAGAGACCACATCTAGGGTCCAAAATTCTGGCGACGGCTCTCGGTTAGCTGGACACGCTGCTAGGTGCAAGTGCCCCAAAAGGCCAGATCTGGATCCCAGAGGCCAAACTGTGAGGGAAATGCCGGTGCTGGTGGTCCCCATCTCTGACGCAATGTGTGGAGCAAAATCGCAAGCGGCAGCTCTTGGGGAATTTTTGACGTGGCGCCAGGCGCCTTCGCCCCAGGTCTGTGCTCAGGACCTAAAATTCACCCTGGGCACCAAATCCAGAGGCAATGTCTCGGGACTGACAGAGACCACCCCTAGGGTCCAAAATTCGGGCGACGGCTCTCGGGAAGCTGGACACTCTGCTAGGTGCAAGTGCCCCAAAAGGCCAGGTCTGGATCCCAGAGGCCAAGCTGTCAGAGAAATGCCGGTGGTGGCGGTCCCGATCACCAACCCCATGTGCGGTGCAAAATCGCAAGCGGCAGCTGTTGGGGAATTTTTGACGTGGCGCCGGGCGCCTTCGCCCCGGGTCTGTGCTCAGGACCTACAATTCACCCTGGGCACCAAATCCAGAGGCAATGTCTCGGGACCGACAGAGCCCACCTCTAGGGTCCAAAATTCTGGCGACGGCTCTCGCGAAGCTGGACACTCTGCTAGGTGCAAGTGCCCCAAAAGGCCAGGTCTGGATCCCAGAGGCCAAGCTGTGAGAGAAATGCCAGTGCTGATGGTCCCGATCACCGACCCCATGTGCGGTGCGAAGTCCAAAGCAGCAGCTCTTGGGGAATTTTTGACGTGGCGCCGGGCGCCTTCGCCCCGGGTCTGTGCTCAGGACCTCCAATTCACCCTGGGCACCAAATCCAGAGGCAATGTCTCGGGACCGACAGAGACCACCTCAAGGTTCCAAAATTCTGGCGACGGCTCTCGGGAAGCTGGACACTCTGCTAGGTGCAAGTGCCCCAAAAGGCCAGGTATGAATCCCAGAGGCCAAGCTGTCAGAGAAATGCCGGTGATGGTGGTCCCGATCTCTGACCCCATGTGTGGTGCAAAATCCCAAGCGGCAGCTCTTGGGAAATTTTTGACGTGGCGCTGGGCGCCTTCGCCCCAGACCTGCACTCAGGGCAGACAAGTACACCGTGGGCACAAAATCCAGAGGCAATGTCTCGGGACCGACAGAGCCCACCTCTAGGGTCCAAAATTCTGGTGACGGCTCTCAAGGAGCTGGACACGCTGCTAGGTGCAAGTGGCCCAAAAGGCCAGGTCTGGATCCCAGAGACCAAACTGTCAGAGAAATGCCGGTGCTGGTGGTCTCGATCACCGACCCCATGTGTGGTGCGAAATCGCAAGCGGCAGCTCTTGGGGAATTTTTGACGTGGCGCCGGGCGCCTTCGCCCCGGGTCTGTGCTCAGGACCTACAATTCACCCTGGGCACCAAATCCAGAGGCAATGTCTCGGGACCGACAGAGACCACCTCAAGGGTCCAAAATTCTGGCGACGGCTCTCGGGAAGCTGGACACTCTGCTAGGTGCAAGTGCCCCAAAAGGCCAGGTATGAATCCCAGAGGCCAAGCTGTCAGAGAAATGCCGGTGATGGTGGTCCCGATCGCCGACCCCATGTGTGGTGCAAAATCCCAAGCGGCAGCACTTGGGGAATTTTTGACGTGGCGCCGGGCGCCTTCGCCCCGGGTCTGTGCTCAGGACCTACAATTCACCCTGGGCACCAAATCCAGGGGCAATGTCTCGGGACCGACAGAGACCACCTCAAGGGTCCAAAATTCTGGCGACGGCTCTCGGGAAGCTGGACCCTCCGCTAGGTGCAAGAGCCCCAAAAGGCCAGGTCTGGATCCCAGAGACCAAGCTGTGAGAGAAATGCCGGTGCTGGTGGTCCACATCTCTGACGCAATGTGTGGAGCAAAATCGCAAGCGGCAGCTCCTGGGGAATTTTTGACGTGGCGCCGGGCGCCTTCGCCCCGGGTCTGTCCTCAGGACCTACAATTCACCCTGGGCACCAAATCCAGAGGCAATGTCTCGGGACCGACAGAGACCACCTCTAGGGTCCAAAATTCTGGCGACGGCTCTCGGTTAGCTGGACCCTCTGCTAGGTGCAAGAGCCCCAAAAGGCCAGGTCTGGATCCCAGAGACCAAGCTGTCAGAAAAATGCTGGTGGTGGCGGTCCCGATCTCTGACCCCATGTGTGGAGCAAAATCCCAAGCGGCAGCTCTTGGGGAATTTTTGACGTGGCGCCGGGCGCCTTCGCCCCAGACCTGCACTCAGGACAGACAAATTCACCCTGGGCACCAAATCCAGAGGCAATGTCTCGGGACCGACAGAGCCCACCTCTAGGGTCCAAAATTCTGGCGACGGCTCTCGGGAAGCTGGACACTCTGCTAGGTGCAAGTGCGCCAAAAGGCCAGGTCTGGATCCCAGAGGCCAAGCTGTGAGGGAAATGCCGGTGCTGGTGGTCCCGATCTCTGACGCCATGTGTGGAGCAAAATCGCAAGCGGCAGCTCTTGGGGAATTTTTGACGTGGCGCCGGGCGCCTTCGCCCCGGGTCTGTGCTCAGGACCTACAATTCACCCTGGGCACCAAATCCAGAGGCAATGTCTCGGGACCGACAGAGACCACATCTAGGGTCCAAAATTCTGGCGACGGCTCTCGGTTAGCTGGACACGCTGCTAGGTGCAAGTGCCCCAAAAGGCCAGATCTGGATCCCAGAGGCCAAACTGTGAGGGAAATGCCGGTGCTGGTGGTCCCCATCTCTGACGCAATGTGTGGAGCAAAATCGCAAGCGGCAGCTCTTGGGGAATTTTTGACGTGGCGCCAGGCGCCTTCGCCCCAGGTCTGTGCTCAGGACCTAAAATTCACCCTGGGCACCAAATCCAGAGGCAATGTCTCGGGACTGACAGAGACCACCCCTAGGGTCCAAAATTCGGGCGACGGCTCTCGGGAAGCTGGACACTCTGCTAGGTGCAAGTGCCCCAAAAGGCCAGGTCTGGATCCCAGAGGCCAAGCTGTCAGAGAAATGCCGGTGGTGGCGGTCCCGATCACCAACCCCATGTGCGGTGCAAAATCGCAAGCGGCAGCTGTTGGGGAATTTTTGACGTGGCGCCGGGCGCCTTCGCCCCGGGTCTGTGCTCAGGGCAGACAAATTCACCCTGGTCACCAAATCCAGAGGCAATGTCTCGGGACCGACAGAGCCCACCTCTAGGGTCCAAAATTCTGGCGACGGCTCTCGCGAAGCTGGACACTCTGCTAGGTGCAAGTGCCCCAAAAGGCCAGGTCTGGATCCCAGAGGCCAAGCTGTGAGAGAAATGCCAGTGCTGATGGTCCCGATCACCGACCCCATGTGCGGTGCGAAGTCCAAAGCAGCAGCTCTTGGGGAATTTTTGACGTGGCGCCGGGCGCCTTCGCCCTGAGTCTGTGCTCAGGACCTACAATTCACCCTGGGCACCAAATCCAGAGGCAATGTCTCGGGACCGACACAGACCACCTCTAGGGTCCAAAATTCTGGCGACAGCTCTCGGGAAGCTGGACACTCTGCTAGGTGCAAGTGCCCCAAAAGGCCAGGTATGAATCCCAGAGGCCAAGCTGTCAGAGAAATGCCGGTGATGGTGGTCCCGATCTCTGACCCCATGTGTGGTGCAAAATCCCAAGCGGCAGCTCTTGGGAAATTTTTGACGTGGCGCTGGGCGCCTTCGCCCCAGACCTGCACTCAGGGCAGACAAGTTCACCGTGGGCACAAAATCCAGAGGCAATGTCTCGGGACCGACAGAGCCCACCTCTAGGGTCCAAAATTCTGGCAACGGCTCTCGGGAAGCTGGACACTCTGCTAGGTGCAAGTGCCCCAAAAGGCCAGGTCTGGATCCCAGAGACCAAACTGTCAGAGAAATGCCGGTGCTGGTGGTCTCGATCACCGATCCCATGTGTGGTGCAAAATCGCAAGCGGCAGCTCTTGGGGAGTTTTTGACGTGGCGCCGGGCGCCTTCGCCCCGGGTCTGTGCTCAGGGCAGACAAATTCACCCTGGTCACCAAATCCAGAGGCAATGTCTCGGGACCGACAGAGCCCACCTCTAGGGTCCAAAATTCTGGCGACGGCTCTCGCGAAGCTGGACACTCTGCTAGGTGCAAGTGCCCCAAAAGGCCAGGTCTGGATCCCAGAGGTCAAGCTGTGAAAGAAATGCCGGTGCTGATGGTCCCGATCACCGACCCCATGTGCGGTGCGAAGTCCAAAGCAGCAGCTCTTGGGGAATTTTTGACGTGGCGCCGGGCACCTTCGCCCCGGGTCTGTGCTCAGGACAGACAAATTCACCCTGGGCACCAAATCCAGAGGCAATGTCTCGGGACCGACAGAGACCACCTCAAGGTTCCAAAATTCTGGCGACGGCTCTCGGGAAGCTGGACACTCTGCTAGGTGCAAGTGCCCCAAAAGGCCAGGTATGAATCCCAGAGGCCAAGCTGTCAGAGAAATGCCGGTGATGGTGGTCCCGATCTCTGACCCCATGTGTGGTGCAAAATCCCAAGCGGCAGCTCTTGGGAAATTTTTGACGTGGCGCTGGGCGCCTTCGCCCCAGACCTGCACTCAGGGCAGACAAGTTCACCGTGGGCACAAAATCCAGAGGCAATGTCTCGGGACCGACAGAGCCCACCTCTAGGGTCCAAAATTCTGGCAACGGCTCTCAAGGAGCTGGACACTGTGCTAGGTGCAAGTGCGCCAAAAGGCCAGGTCTGGATCCTAGAGACCAAACTGTCAGAGAAATGCCGGTGCTGGTGGTCTCGATCACCGACCCCATGTGTGTTGCGAAATCGCAAGCGGCAGCTCTTGGGGAATTTTTGACGTGGCGCCGGGCGCCTTCGCCCCAGACCTGCACTCAGGACCTACAATTCACCCTGGGCACCAAATCCAGAGGCAATGTCTCGGGACCGACAGAGACCACCTCAAGGGTCCAAAATTCTGGCGACGGCTCTCGGTTAGCTGGACACGCTGCTAGGTGCAAGTGCCCCAAAAGGCCAGGTCTGGATCCCAGAGACCAATCTGTCAGAGAAATGCCGGTGGAGGCGGTCCCCATCGCCGACCCCATGTGTGGTGCAAAATCCCAAGCAGCAGCTCTTGGGGAATTTTTGACGTGGCGCCGGGCGCCTTCGCCCCGGGTCTGTGCTCAGGACCTACAATTCACCCTGGGCACCAAATCCAGAGGCAATGTCTCGGGACCGACAGAGACCACCTCAAGGGTCCAAAATTCTGGCGACGGCTCTCGGGAAGCTGGACCCTCTGCTAGGTGCAAGAGCCCCAAAAGGCCAGGTCTGGATCCCAGAGACCAAGCTGTGAGAGAAATGCCGGTGCTGGTGGTCCCGATCTCTGACCCCATGTGTGGAGCAAAATCGCAAGCGGCAGCTCTTGGGGAATTTTTGACGTGGCGCCGGGCGCCTTCGCCCCGGGTCTGTGCTCAGGACCTACAATTCACCCTGGGCACCAAATCCAGAGGCAATGTCTCGGGACCGACAGAGACCACATCTAGGGTCCAAAATTCTGGCGACGGCTCTCGGTTAGCTGGACACGCTGCTAGGTGCAAGTGCCCCAAAAGGCCAGGTCTGGATCCCAGAGGCCAAGCTGTCAGAGAAATGCCGGTGGAGGCGGTCCCGATCGGCGACCCCATGTGTGGTGCAAAATCCCAAGCGGCAGCTCTTGGGGAATTTTTGACGTGGCGCCGGGCGCCTTCGCCCCGGGTCTGTGCTCAGGACCTCCAATTCACCCTGGGCACCAAATCCAGAGGCAATGTCTCGGGACCGACAGAGACCACCTCAAGGGTCCAAAATTCTGGCGACGGCTCTCGGGAAGCTGGACCCTCTGCTAGGTGCAAGAGCCCCAAAAGGCCATGTCTGGATCCCAGAGACCAATCTGTCAGAGAAATGCCGGTGCTGGTGGTCCCGATCTCTGACCCCATGTGTGGAGCAAAATCGCAAGCGGCAGCTCTTGGGGAATTTTTGACGTGGCGCCGGGCGCCTTCGCCCCGGGTCTGTGCTCAGGACCAACAATTCACCCTGGGCACCAAATCCAGAGGCAATGTCTCGGGACTGACAGAGATCACCTCAAGGGTCCAAAATTCTGGCGACGGCTCTCGGTTAGCTGGACACGCTGCTAGGTGCAAGTGCCCCAAAAGGCCAGGTCTGGATCCCAGAGGCCAAGCTGTCAGAGAAATGCCGGTGGTGGCGGTCCCGATCGCCGACCCCATGTGTGGTGCAAAATCCCAAGCGGCAGCACTTGGGGAATTTTTGACATGGCGCCGGGCGCCTTCGCCCCAGACCTGCACTCAGGACAGACAAATTCACCCTGGTCACCAAATCCAGAGGCAATGTCTCGGGACCGACAGAGACCACCTCTAGGGTCCAAAATTCTGGCGACGGCTCTCGGTTAGCTGGACCCTCTGCTAGGTGCAAGAGCCCCAAAAGGCCAGGTCTGGATCCCAGAGGCCAAGCTGTCAGAAAAATGCTGGTGGTGGCGGTCCCGATCTCTGACCCCATTTGTGGTGCAAAATCCTAAGCGGCAGCTCTTGGGGAATTTTTGACGTGGCGCCGGGCGCCTTCGCCCCAGACCTGCACTCAGGACAGACAAATTCACCCTGGGCACCAAATCCAGAGGCAATGTCTCGGGACCGACAGAGCCCACCTCTAGGGTCCAAAATTCTGGCGACGGCTCTCGGGAAGCTGGACACTCTGCTAGGTGCAAGTGCCCCAAAAGGCCAGGTCTGGATCCCAGAGGCCAAGCTGTCAGAGAAATGCCGGTGGTGGCGGTCCCGATCGCCGACCCCATGTGTGGTGCAAAATCCCAAGCGGCAGCACTTGGGGAATTTTTGACGTGGCGCCGGGCGCCTTCGCCCCGGGTCTGTGCTCAGGACCTACAATTCACCCTGCGCAACAAATCCAGAGGCAATGTCTCGGGACCGACAGAGACCACCTCAAGGGTCCAAAATTCTGGCGACGGCTCTCGGTTAGCTGGACACTCTGCTAGGTGCAAGAGCCCCAAAAGGCCATGTCTGGATCCCAGAGACCAAGCTGTGAGAGAAATGCCGGTTCTGGTGGTCCCGATCTCTGACCCCATGTGTGGAGCAAAATCGCAAGCGGCAGCTCTTGGGGAATTTTTGACGTGGCGCCTTGGCGCCTTCGCCCCGGGTCTGTGCTCAGGACCTACAATTCACCCTGGGCACCAAATCCAGAGGCAATGTCTCGGGACCGACAGAGACCACCTCTAGGGTCCAAAATTCTGGCGACGGCTCTCGGTTAGCTGGACACGCTGCTAGGTGCAAGTGCCCCAAAAGGCCAGTTCTGGATCCCAGAGGCCAAGCTGTCAGAGAAATGCCGGTGGTGGCGGTCCCGATCACCAACCCCATGTGCGGTGCAAAATCGCAAGCGGCAGCTGTTGGGGAATTTTTGACGTGGCGCCGGGCGCCTTCGCCCCGGGTCTGTGCTCAGGGCAGACAAATTCACACTGGTCACCAAATCCAGAGGCAAGGTCTCGGGACCGACAGAGACCACCTCTAGGGTCCAAAATTCTGGCGACGGCTCTCGCGAAGCTGGACACTCTGCTAGGTGCAAGTGCCCCAAAAGGCCAGGTCTGGATCCCAGAGGCCAAGCTGTGAGAGAAATGCCAGTGCTGATGGTCCCGATCACCGACCCCATGTGCGGTGCGGAGTCCAAAGCAGCAGCTCTTGGGGAATTTTTGACGTAGTGCCGGGCGCCTTCGCCCTGAGTCTGTGCTCAGGACCTACAATTCACCCTGGGCACCAAATCCAGAGGCAATGTCTCGGGACCGACAGAGACCACCTCAAGGTTCCAAAATTCTGGCGACAGCTCTCGGGAAGCTGGACACTCTGCTAGGTGCAAGTGCCCCAAAAGGCCAGGTATGAATCCCAGAGGCCAAGCTGTCAGAGAAATGCCGGTGATGGTGGTCCCGATCTCTGACCCCATGTGTGGTGCAAAATCCCAAGCGGCAGCTCTTGGGAAATTTTTGACGTGGCGCTGGGCGCCTTCGCCCCAGACCTGCACTCAGGGCAGACAAGTTCACCGTGGGCACAAAATCCAGAGGCAATGTCTCAGGACCGACAGAGCCCACCTCTAGGGTCCAAAATTCTGGCAACGGCTCTCGGGAAGCTGGACACTCTGCTAGGTGCAAGTGCCCCAAAAGGCCAGGTCTGGATCCCAGAGACCAAACTGTCAGAGAAATGCCGGTGCTGGTGGTCTCGATCACCGATCCCATGTGTGGTGCAAAATCGCAAGCGGCAGCTCTTGGGGAGTTTTTGACGTGGCGCCGGGCGCCTTCGCCCCGGGTCTGTGCTCAGGGCAGACAAATTCACCCTGGTCACAAAATCCAGAGGCAATGTCTCGGGACCGACAGAGCCCACCTCTAGGGTCCAAAATTCTGGCAACGGCTCTCAAGGAGCTGGACACTGTGCTAGGTGCAAGTGCGCCAAAAGGCCAGGTCTGGATCCTAGAGACCAAACTGTCAGAGAAATGCCGGTGCTGGTGGTCTCGATCACCGACCCCATGTGTGTTGCGAAATCGCAAGCGGCAGCTCTTGGGGAATTTTTGACGTGGCGCCGGGCGCCTTCGCCCCAGACCTGCACTCAGGACCTACAATTCACCCTGGGCACCAAATCCAGAGGCAATGTCTCGGGACCGACAGAGACCACCTCAAGGGTCCAAAATTCTGGCGACGGCTCTCGGTTAGCTGGACACGCTGCTAGGTGCAAGTGCCCCAAAAGGCCAGGTATGAATCCCAGAGGCCAAGCTGTCAGAGAAATGCCGGTGATGGTGGTCCCGATCTCTGACCCCATGTGTGGTGCAAAATCCCAAGCGGCAGCTCTTGGGAAATTTTTGACGTGGCGCTGGGCGCCTTCACCCCAGACCTGCACTCAGGGCAGACAAGTTCACCCTGGGCACCAAATCCAGAGGCAATGTCTCGGGACCGACAGAGCCCACCTCTAGGGTCCAAAATTCTGGCAACGGCTCTCAAGGAGCTGGACACTGTGCTAGGTGCAAGTGCGCCAAAAGGCCAGGTCTGGATCCTAGAGACCAAACTGTCAGAGAAATGCCGGTGCTGGTGGTCTCGATCACCGACCCCATGTGTGTTGCGAAATCGCAAGCGGCAGCTCTTGGGGAATTTTTGACCTGGCGCCGGGCGCCTTCGCCCCGGGTCTGTGCTCAGGACCTACAATTCACCCTGGGCACCAAATCCAGAGGCAATGTCTCGGGACCGACAGAGCCCACCTCTAGGGTCCAAAATTCTGGCGACGGCTCTCGGGAAGCTGGACCCTCCGCTAGGTGCAAGAGCCCCAAAAGGCCAGGTCTGGATCCCAGAGACCAAGCTGTGAGGGAAATGCCGGTGCTGGTGGTCCCGATCTCTGACACCATGTGTGGAGCAAAATCGCAAGCGGCAGCTCTTGGGGAATTTTTGACGTGGCGCCAGGCGCCTTCGCCCCGGGTCTGTGCTCAGGACCTACAATTCACCCTGGGCACCAAATCCAGAGGCAATGTCTCGGGACCGACAGAGACCACCTCTAGGGTCCAAAATTCTGGCGACGGCTCTCGGTTAGCTGGACACGCTGCTAGGTGCAAGTGCCCCAAAAGGCCAGGTCTGGATCCCAGAGGCCAAACTGTGAGGGAAATGCCGGTGCTGGTGGTCCCCATCTCTGACGCAATGTGTGGAGCAAAATCGCAAGCAGCAGCTCTTGGGGAATTTTTGACGTGGCGCCAGGCGCCTTCGCCCCAGGTCTGTGCTCAGGACCTAAAATTCACCCTGGGCACCAAATCCAGAGGCAATGTCTCGGGACCGACAGAGACCACCCCTAGGGTCCAAAATTCGGGCGACGGCTCTCGCGAAGCTGGACACTCTGCTAGCTGCAAGTGCCCCAAAAGGCCAGGTCTGGATCCCAGAGGCCAAGCTGTCAGAGAAATGCCGGTGGTGGCGGTCCCGATCACCGACCCCATGTGCGGTGCGAAGTCCAAAGCAGCAGCTCTTGGGGAATTTTTGACGGGGCGCCGGGCGCCTTCGCCCCGGGTCTGTGCTCAGGACAGACAAATTCACCCTGGGCACCAAATCCAGAGGCAATGTCTCGGGACCGACAGAGACCACCTCAAGGTTCCAAAATTCTGGCGACGGCTCTCGGGAAGCTGGACACTCTGCTAGGTGCAAGTGCCCCAAAAGGCCAGGTCTGGATCCTAGAGACCAAACTGTCAGAGAAATGCCGGTGCTGGTGGTCTCGATCATCGACCCCATGTGTGTTGCGAAATCGCAAGCGGCAGCTCTTGGGGAATTTTTGACGTGGCGCCGGGCGCCTTCGCCCCGGGTCTGTGCTCAGGACCTACAATTCACCCTGGGCACCAAATCCAGAGGCAATGTCTCGGGACCGACAGAGCCCACCTCTAGGGTCCAAAATTCTGGCGACGGCTCTCGGGAAGCTGGACCCTCCGCTAGGTGCAAGTGCCCCAAAAGGCCAGATCTGGATCCCAGAGGCCAAGCTGTCAGAGAAATGCCGGTGCTGGTGGCCCCGATCACTGACCCCATGTGTGGAGCAAAATCGCAAGCGGCAGCTCTTGGGGAATTTTTGACGTGGCGCCGGGCGCCTTCGCCCCGGGTCTGTGCTCAGGACAGACAAATTCACCCTGGGCACCAAATCCAGAGGCAATGTCTCGGGACCGACAGAGACCACCTCTAGGGTCCAAAATTCTGGCGACGGCTCTCGGGAAGCTGGACACTCTGCTAGGTGCAAGTGCCCCAAAAGGCCAGGTATGAATCCCAGAGGCCAAGCTGTCAGAGAAATGCCGGTGATGGTGGTCCCGATCTCTGACCCCATGTGTGGTGCAAAATCCCAAGCGGCAGCTCTTGGGAAATTTTTGACGTGGCGCTGGGCGCCTTCGCCCCAGACCTGCACTCAGGGCAGACAAGTTCACCGTGGGCACAAAATCCAGAGGCAATGTCTCGGGACCGACAGAGCCCACCTCTAGGGTCCAAAATTCTGGCAACGGCTCTCAAGGAGCTGGACACTGTGCTAGGTGCAAGTGCGCCAAAAGGCCAGGTCTGGATCCTAGAGACCAAACTGTCAGAGAAATGCCGGTGCTGGTGGTCTCGATCACCGACCCCATGTGTGTTGCGAAATCGCAAGCGGCAGCTCTTGGGGAATTTTTGACGTGGCGCCGGGCGCCTTCGCCCCGGGTCTGTGCTCAGGACCTACAATTCACCCTGGGCACCAAATCCAGAGGCAATGTCTCGGGACCGACAGAGACCACCTCAAGGGTCCAAAATTCTGGCGACGGCTCTCGGTTAGCTGGACACGCTGCTAGGTGCAAGTGCCCCAAAAGGCCAGGTCTGGATCCCAGAGGCCAAGCTGTCAGAGAAATGCCGGTGGAGGCGGTCCCGATCGCCGACCCCATGTGTGGTGCAAAATCCCAAGCAGCAGCTCTTGGGGAATTTTTGACGTGGCGCCGGGCGCCTTCGCCCCGGGTCTGTGCTCAGGACCTACAATTCACCCTGGGCACCAAATCCAGAGGCAATGTCTCGGGACCGACAGAGACCACCTCAAGGGTCCAAAATTCTGGCGACGGCTCTCGGGAAGCTGGACCCTCTGCTAGGTGCAAGAGCCCCAAAAGGCCAGGTCTGGATCCCAGAGACCAAGCTGTGAGAGAAATGCCGGTGCTGGTGGTCCCGATCTCTGACCCCATGTGTGGAGCAAAATCGCAAGCGGCAGCTCTTGGGGAATTCTTGACGTGGCGCCGGGCGCCTTCGCCCCGGGTCTGTGCTCAGGGCAGACAAATTCACCCTGGGCACCAAATCCAGAGGCAATGTCTCGGGACCGACAGAGCTCACCTCTAGGGTCCAAAATTCTGGCGACGGCTCTCGGTTAGCTGGACACGCTGCTAGGTGCAAGTGCCCCAAAAGGCCAGATCTGGATCCCAGAGGCCAAACTGTGAGGGAAATGCCGGTGCTGGTGGTCCCCATCTCTGACGCAATGTGTGGAGCAACATCGCAAGCGGCAGCTCCTGGGGAATTTTTGACGTGGCGCCGGGCGCCTTCGCCCCAGGTCTGTCCTCAGGACCTACAATTCACCCTGGGCACCAAATCCAGAGGCAATGTCTCGGGACCGACAGAGACCACCTCTAGGGTCCAAAATTCTGGCGACGGCTCTCGGTTAGCTGGACACGCTGCTAGGTGCAAGTGCCCCAAAAGGCCAGTTCTGGATCCCAGAGGCCAAGCTGTCAGAGAAATGCCGGTGGTGGCGGTCCCGATCGCCGACCCCATGTGTGGAGCAAAATCCCAAGCGGCAGCACTTGGGGAATTTTTGACGTGGCGCCGGGCGCCTTCGCCCCGGGTCTGTGCTCAGGACCTACAATTCACCCTGGGCACCAAATCCAGAGGCAATGTCTCGGGACTGACAGAGATCACCTCAAGGGTCCAAAATTCTGGCGACGGCTCTCGGTTAGCTGGACACGCTGCTAGGTGCAAGTGCCCCAAAAGGCCAGTTCTGGATCCCAGAGGCCAAGCTGTCAGAGAAATGCGGGTGGTGGCGGTCCCGATCGCCGACCCCATGTGTGGAGCAAAATCCCAAGCGGCAGCACTTGGGGAATTTTTGACGTGGCGTCGGGCGCCTTCGCCCCGGGTCTGTGCTCAGGGCAGACAAATTCACCCTGGGCACCAAATCCAGAGGCAATGTCTCGGGACCGACAGAGACCACCTCTAGGGTCCAAAATTCTGGCGACGGCTCTCGGGAAGCTGGACACTCTGCTAGGTGCAAGTGCGCCAAAAGGCCAGGTCTGGATCCCAGAGGCCAAGCTGTCAGAGAAATGCCGGTGCTGGTGGTCCCGATCACTGACCCCATGTGTGGAGCAAAATCGCAAGCGGCAGCTCTTGGGGAATTTTTGACGTGGCGCCGGGCGCCTTTACCCCGGGTCTGTGCTCAGGGCAGACAAATTCACCCTGGGCACCAAATCCAGAGGCAATGTCTCGGGACCAACAGAGACCACCTCAAGGGTCCAAAATTCTGGCGACCGCTCTCGGGAAGCTGGACCCTCTGCTAGGTGCAAGAGCCCCAAAAGGCCAGGTCTGGATCCCAGAGGCCAAGCTGTCAGAGAAATGCTGGTGGTGGCGGTCCCGATCTCTGACGCGATGTGTGGTGCAAAATCCCAAGCGGCAGCACTTGGGGAATTTTTGACGTGGCGCCGGGTACCTTCGCCCCGGGTCTGTGCTCAGGACCTACAATTCACCCTGGGCACCAAATCCAGAGGCAATGTCTCGGGACCGACAGAGACCACCTCAAGGGTCCAAAATTCTGGCGACGGCTCTCGGGAAGCTGGACCCTCCGCTAGGTGCAAGAGCCCCAAAAGGCCAGGTCTGGATCCCAGAGACCAAGCTGTGATGGAAATGCCGGTGCTGGTGGTCCACATCTCTGACGCGATGTGTGGAGCAAAATCGCAAGCGGCAGCTCTTGGGGAATTTTTGACGTGGCGCCAGGCGCCTTCGCCCCGGGTCTGTGCTCAGGACAGACAAATTCACCCTGGGCACCAAATCCAGAGGCAATGTCTCGGGACCGACAGAGCCCACCTCTAGGGTCCAAAATTCTGGCGACGGCTCTCGGGAAGCTGGACCCTCTGCTAGGTGCAAGAGCCCCAAAAGGCCAGGTCTGGATCCCAGAGGCCAAGCTGTCAGAGAAATGCTGGTGGTGGCGGTCCCGATCTCTGACGCGATGTGTGGAGCAAAATCGCAAGCGGCAGCTCTTGGGGAATTTTTGACGTGGCGCCAGGCGCCTTGGCCCCAGACCTGCACTCAGGACAGACAAATTCACCCTGGGCACCAAATCCAGAGGCAATGTCTCGGGACCGACAGAGACCACCTCTAGGGTCCAAAATTCTGGCGACGGCTCTCGGTTAGCTGGACACGCTGCTAGGTGCAAGTGCCCCAAAAGGCCAGGTCTGGATCCCAGAGGCCAAGCTGTCAGAGAAATGCCCGTGGTGGCGGTCCCGATCGCCGACCCCATGTGTGGTGCAAAATCCCAAGCGGCAGCACTTGGGGAATTTTTGACGTGGCGCCGGGCGCCTTCGCCCTGGGTCTATGCTCAGGACCTACAATTCACCCTGGGCACCAAATCCAGAGGCAATGTCTCGGGACCGACAGAGACCACCTCTAGGGTCCAAAATTCTGGCGACGGCTCTCGGGAAGCTGGACACTCTGCTAGGTGCAAGAGCCCCAAAAGGCCATGTCTGGATCCCAGAGACCAAGCTGTGAGAGAAATGCCGGTGCTGGTGGTCCCGATCTCTGACCCCATGTGTGGAGCAAAATCGCAAGCGGCAGCTCTTGGGGAATTTTTGACGTGGCGCCGGGCGCCTTCGCCCCGGGTCTGTGCTCAGGACCTACAATTCACCCTGGGCACCAAATCCAGAGGCAATGTCTCGGGACCGACAGAGACCACCTCTAGGGTCCAAAATTCTGGCGACGGCTCTCGGTTAGCTGGACACGCTGCTAGGTGCAAGTGCCCCAAAAGGCCAGTTCTGGATCCCAGAGGCCAAGCTGTCAGAGAAATGCCCGTGGTGGCGGTCCCGATCGCCGACCCCATGTGTGGTGCAAAATCCCAAGCGGCAGCACTTGGGGAATTTTTGACGTGGCGCCGGGCGCCTTCGCCCCGGGTCTGCGCTCAGGACCTCCAATTCACCCTGGGCACCAAATCCAGAGGCAATGTCTCGGGACCGACAGAGACCACCTCAAGAGTCCAAAATTCTGGCGACGGCTCTCGGGAAGCTGGACCCTCCGCTAGGTGCAAGAGCCCCAAAAGGCCAGGTCTGGATCCCAGAGACCAAGCTGTGAGGGAAATGCCGGTGCTGGTGGTCCCGATCTCTGACGCCATGTGTGGAGCAAAATCGCAAGCGGCAGCTCTTGGGGAATTTTTGACGTGGCGCCAGGCGCCTTCGCCCCGGGTCTGTGCTCAGGACCTACAATTCACCCTGGGCACCAAATCCAGAGGCAATGTCTCGGGACCGACAGAGACCACCTCAAGGGTCCAAAATTCTGGCGACGGCTCTCGGTTAGCTGGACACGCTGCTAGGTGCAAGTGCCCCAAAAGGCCAGATCTGGATCCCAGAGGCCAAACTGTGAGGGAAATGCCGGTGCTGGTGGTCCCCATCTCTGACGCAATGTGTGGAGCAAAATCGCAAGCGGCAGCTCTTGGGGAATTTTTGACGTGGCGCCAGGCGCCTTCGCCCCGGGTCTGTGCTCAGGACCTACAATTCACCCTGGGCACCAAATCCAGAGGCAATGTCTCGGGACCGACAGAGCCCACCTCTAGGGTCCAAAATTCTGGCGACGGCTCTCGCGAAGCTGGACACTCTGCTAGGTGCAAGTGCCCCAAAAGGCCAGGTCTGGATCCCAGAGGCCAAGCTGTGAGAGAAATGCCAGTGCTGATGGTCCCGATCACCGACCCCATGTGTGGTGCAAAATCCCAAGCGGCAGCACTTGGGGAATTTTTGACGTGGCGCCGGGCGCCTTCGCCCCAGGTCTGTGCTCAGGACCTACAATTCACCCTGGGCACCAAATCCAGAGGCAATGTCTCGGGACCGACAGAGACCACCTCTAGGGTCCAAAATTCTGGCGACGGCTCTCGGTTAGCTGGACCCTCTGCTAGGTGCAAGTGCCCCAAAAGGCCAGGTCTGGATCCCAGAGACCAAGCTGTCAGAAAAATGCTGGTGCTGGCGGTCCCGATCTCTGACCCCATGTGTGGAGCAAAATCCCAAGCGGCAGCTCTTGGGGAATTTTTGACGTGGCGCCGGGCGCCTTCGCCCCAGACCTGCACTCAGGACAGACAAATTCACCCTGGGCACCAAATCCAGAGGCAATGTCTCGGGACCGACAGAGCCCACCTCTAGGGTCCAAAATTCTGGCGACGGCTCTCGGGAAGCTGCACACTCTGCTAGGTGTAAGTGCGCCAAAAGGCCAGGTCTGGATCCCAGAGGCCAAGCTGTCAGAGAAATGCCGGTGCTGGTGGTCCCGATCACCGACCCCATGTGTGGAGCAAAATCGCAAGCGGCAGCTCTTGGGGAATTTTTGACGTGGCGCCGGGCGCCTTCGCCCCGGGTCTGTGCTCAGGGCAGACAAATTCACCCTGGGCACCAAATCCAGAGGCAATGTCTCGGGACCAACAGAGACCACCTCAAGGGTCCAAAATTCTGGCGACCGCTCTCGGGAAGCTGGACCCTCTGCTAGGTGCAAGAGCCCCAAAAGGCCAGGTCTGGATCCCAGAGGCCAAGCTGTCAGAGAAATGCTGGTGGTGGCGGTCCCGATATCTGACGCGATGTGTGGAGCAAAATCGCAAGCGGCAGCTCTTGGGGAATTTTTGACGTGGCGCCGGGCGCCTTCGCCCTGGGTCTGTGCTCAGGACCTACAATTCACCCTGGGCACCAAATCCAGAGGCAATGTCTCGGGACCGACAGAGACCACCTCTAGGGTCCAAAATTCTGGCGACGGCTCTCGGGAAGCTGGACACTCTGCTAGGTGCAAGAGCCCCAAAAGGCCATGTCTGGATCCCAGAGACCAAGCTGTGAGAGAAATGCCGGTGCTGGTGGTCCCGATCTCTGACCCCATGTGTGGAGCAAAATCGCAAGCGGCAGCTCTTGGGGAATTTTTGACGTGGCGCCGGGTGCCTTCGCCCCGGGTCTGTGCTCAGGACCTACAATTCACCCTGGGCACCAAATCCAGAGGCAATGTCTCGGGACCGACAGAGACCACCTCTAGGGTCCAAAATTCTGGCGACGGCTCTCGGGAAGCTGGACACTCTGCTAGGTGCAAGAGCCCCAAAAGGCCATGTCTGGATCCCAGAGACCAAGCTGTGAGAGAAATGCCGGTGCTGGTGGTCCCGATCTCTGACCCCATGTGTGGAGCAAAATCGCAAGCGGCATCTCTTGGGGAATTTTTGACGTGGCGCCGGGCGCCTTCGCCCCGGGTCTGTGCTCAGGACCTACAATTCACCCTGGGCACCAAATCCAGAGGCAATGTCTCGGGACCGACAGAGACCACCTCTAGGGTCCAAAATTCTGGCGACGGCTCTCGGTTAGCTGGACACGCTGCTAGGTGCAAGTGCCCCAAAAGGCCAGTTCTGGATCCCAGAGGCCAAGCTGTCAGAGAAATGCCCGTGGTGGCGGTCCCGATCGCCGACCCCATGTGTGGTGCAAAATCCCAAGCGGCAGCACTTGGGGAATTTTTGACGTGGCGCCGGGCGCCTTCGCCCCGGGTCTGCGCTCAGGACCTACAATTCACCCTGGGCACCAAATCCAGAGGCAATGTCTCGGGACCGACAGAGACCACCTCAAGGGTCCAAAATTCTGGCGACGGCTCTCGGGAAGCTGGACCCTCCGCTAGGTGCAAGAGCCCCAAAAGGCCAGGTCTGGATCCCAGAGACCAAGCTGTGAGGGAAATGCCGGTGCTGGTGGTCCCGATCTCTGACGCCATGTGTGGAGCAAAATCGCAAGCGGCAGCTCTTGGGGAATTTTTGACGTGGCGCCAGGCGCCTTCGCCCCGGGTCTGTGCTCAGGACCTACAATTCACCCTGGGCACCAAATCCAGAGGCAATGTCTCGGGACCGACAGAGACCACCTCAAGGGTCCAAAATTCTGGCGACGGCTCTCGGTTAGCTGGACACGCTGCTAGGTGCAAGTGCCCCAAAAGGCCAGATCTGGATCCCAGAGGCCAAACTGTGAGGGAAATGCCGGTGCTGGTGGTCCCCATCTCTGACGCAATGTGTGGAGCAAAATCGCAAGCGGCAGCTCTTGGGGAATTTTTGACGTGGCGCCAGGCGCCTTCGCCCCAGGTCTGTGCTCAGGACCTAAAATTCACCCTGGGCACCAAATCCAGAGGCAATGTCTCGGGACCGACAGAGACCACCCCTAGGGTCCAAAATTCGGGCGACGGCTCTCGCGAAGCTGGACACTCTGCTAGGTGCAAGTGCCCCAAAAGGCCAGGTCTGGATCCCAGAGGCCAAGCTGTCAGAGAAATGCCGGTGGTGGCGGTCCCGATCACCAACCCCATGTGCGGTGCAAAATCGCAAGCGGCAGCTGTTGGGGAATTTTTGACGTGGCGCCGGGCGCCTTCGCCCCGGGTCTGTGCTCAGGGCAGACAAATTCACCCTGGTCACCAAATCCAGAGGCAATGTCTCGGGACCGACAGAGCCCACCTCTAGGGTCCAAAATTCTGGCGACGGCTCTCGGGAAGCTGGACACTCTGCTAGGTGTAAGTGCCCCAAAAGGCCAGGTCTGGATCCCAGAGGCCAAGCTGTCAGAGAAATGCCGGTGCTGGTGGTCCCGATCACTGACCCCATGTGTGGAGCAAAATCGCAAGCGGCAGCTCTTGGGGAATTTTTGACGTGGCGCCGGGCGCCTTCGCCCCGGGTCTGTGCTCAGGGCAGACAAATTCACCCTGGGCACCAAATCCAGAGGCAATGTCTCGGGACCAACAGAGACCACCTCAAGGGTCCAAAATTCTGGCGACCGCTCTCGGGAAGCTGGACCCTCTGCTAGGTGCAAGAGCCCCAAAAGGCCAGGTCTGGATCCCAGAGGCCAAGCTGTCAGAGAAATGCTGGTGGTGGCGGTCCCGATCTCTGACGCGATGTGTGGTGCAAAATCCCAAGCGGCAGCACTTGGGGAATTTTGGACGTGGCGCCGGGTGCCTTCGCCCCGGGTCTGTGCTCAGGACCTCCAATTCACCCTGGGCACCAAATCCAGAGGCAATGTCTCGGGACCGACAGAGACCACCTCAAGGGTCCAAAATTCTGGCGACGGCTCTCGGGAAGCTGGACCCTCCGCTAGGTGCAAGAGCCCCAAAAGGCCAGGTCTGGATCCCAGAGGCCAAGCTGTCAGAAAAATGCTGGTGGTGGCGGTCCCGATCTCTGACCCCATGTGTGGAGCAAAATCCCAAGCGGCAGCTCTTGGGGAATTTTTGACGTGGCGCCGGGCGCCTTCGCCCCAGACCTGCATTCAGGACAGACAAATTCACCCTGGGCACCAAATCCAGAGGCAATGTCTCGGGACCGACAGAGCCCACCTCTAGGGTCCAAAATTCTGGCGACGGCTCTCGGGAAGCTGGACACTCTGCTAGGTGCAAGTGCGCCAAAAGGCCAGGTCTGGATCCCAGAGGCCAAACTGTGAGGGAAATGCCGGTGCTGGTGGTCCCCATCTCTGACGCAATGTGTGGAGCAAAATCGCAAGCGGCAGCTCCTGGGGAATTTTTGACGTGGCGCCGGGTGCCTTCGCCCCGGGTCTGTCCTCAGGACCTACAATTCACCCTGGGCACCAAATCCAGAGGCAATGTCTCGGGACCGACAGAGACCACCTCTAGGGTCCAAAATTCTGGCGACGGCTCTCGGTTAGCTGGACCCTCTGCTAGGTGCAAGAGCCCCAAAAGGCCAGGTCTGGATCCCAGAGGCCAAGCTGTCAGAAAAATGCTGGTGGTGGCGGTCCCGATCTCTGACCCCATGTGTGGAGCAAAATCCCAAGCGGCAGCTCTTGGGGAATTTTTGACGTGGCGCCGGGCGCCTTCGCCCCAGACCTGCACTCAGGACAGACAAATTCACCCTGGGCACCAAATCCAGAGGCAATGTCTCGGGACCGACAGAGCCCACCTCTAGGGTCCAAAATTCTGGCGACGGCTCTCGGGAAGCTGGACACTCTGCTAGGTGCAAGTGCGCCAAAAGGCCAGGTCTGGATCCCAGAGGCCAAGCTGTCAGAGAAATGCCGGTGCTGGTGGTCCCGATCACTGACCCCATGTGTGGAGCAAAATCGCAAGCGGCAGCTCTTGGGGAATTTTTGACGTGGCGCCGGGCGCCTTCGCCCCGGGTCTGTGCTCAGGGCAGACAAATTCACCCTGGGCACCAAATCCAGAGGCAATGTCTCGGGACCAACAGAGACCACCTCAAGGGTCCAAAATTCTGGCGACCGCTCTCGGGAAGCTGGACCCTCTGCTAGGTGCAAGAGCCCCAAAAGGCCAGGTCTGGATCCCAGAGGCCAAGCTGTCAGAGAAATGCTGGTGGTGGCGGTCCCGATCTCTGACGCGATGTGTGGAGCAAAATCGCAAGCGGCAGCTCTTGGGGAATTTTTGACGTGGCGCCGGGCGCCTTCGCCCCAGACCTGCACTCAGGACAGACAAATTCACCCTGGGCACCAAATCCAGAGGCAATGTCTCGGGACCGACAGAGCCCACCTCTAGGGTCCAAAATTCTGGCGACGGCTCTCGGGAAGCTGGACACTCTGCTAGGTGCAAGTGCCCCAAAAGGCCAGGTCTGGATCCCAGAGGCCAAGCTGTCAGAGAAATGCCGGTGGTGGCGGTCCCGATCGCCGACCCCATGTGTGGTGCAAAATCCCAAGCGGCAGCACTTGGGGAATTTTTGACGTGGCGCCGGGCGCCTTCGCCCTGGGTCTGTGCTCAGGACCTACAATTCACCCTGGGCACCAAATCCAGAGGCAATGTCTCGGGACCGACAGAGACCACCTCTAGGGTCCAAAATTCTGGCGACCGCTCTCGGGAAGCTGGACCCTCTGCTAGGTGCAAGAGCCCCAAAAGGCCAGGTCTGGATCCCAGAGGCCAAGCTGTCAGAGAAATGCTGGTGGTGGCGGTCCCGATCTCTGACGCGATGTGTGGAGCAAAATCGCAAGCGGCAGCTCTTGGGGAATTTTTGACGTGGCGCCGGGCGCCTTCGCCCCAGACCTGCACTCAGGACAGACAAATTCACCCTGGGCACCAAATCCAGAGGCAATGTCTCGGGACCGACAGAGCCCACCTCTAGGGTCCAAAATTCTGGCGACGGCTCTCGGGAAGCTGGACACTCTGCTAGGTGCAAGTGCGCCAAAAGGCCAGGTCTGGATCCCAGAGGCCAAGCTGTCAGAGAAATGCCGGTGCTGGTGGTCCCGATCACTGACCCCATGTGTGGAGCAAAATCGCAAGCGGCAGCTCTTGGGGAATTTTTGACGTGGCGCCGGGCGCCTTCGCCCCGGGTCTGTGCTCAGGGCAGACAAATTCACCCTGGGCACCAAATCCAGAGGCAATGTCTCGGGACCAACAGAGACCACCTCAAGGGTCCAAAATTCTGGCGACCGCTCTCGGGAAGCTGGACCCTCTGCTAGGTGCAAGAGCCCCAAAAGGCCATGTCTGGATCCCAGAGGCCAAGCTGTCAGAGAAATGCTGGTGGTGGCGGTCCCGATCTCTGACGCGATGTGTGGAGCAAAATCGCAAGCGGCAGCTCTTGGGGAATTTTTGACGTGGCGCCGGGCGCCTTCGCCCCAGACCTGCACTCAGGACAGACAAATTCACCCTGGGCACCAAATCCAGAGGCAATGTCTCGGGACCGACAGAGCCCACCTCTAGGGTCCAAAATTCTGGCGACGGCTCTCGGGAAGCTGGACACTCTGCTAGGTGCAAGTGCCCCAAAAGGCCAGGTCTGGATCCCAGAGGCCAAGCTGTCAGAGAAATGCCGGTGGTGGCGGTCCCGATCGCCGACCCCATGTGTGGTGCAAAATCCCAAGCGGCAGCACTTGGGGAATTTTTGACGTGGCGCCGGGCGCCTTCGCCCTGGGTCTGTGCTCAGGACCTACAATTCACCCTGGGCACCAAATCCAGAGGCAATGTCTCGGGACCGACAGAGACCACCTCTAGGGTCCAAAATTCTGGCGACCGCTCTCGGGAAGCTGGACCCTCTGCTAGGTGCAAGAGCCCCAAAAGGCCAGGTCTGGATCCCAGAGGCCAAGCTGTCAGAGAAATGCTGGTGGTGGCGGTCCCGATCTCTGACGCGATGTGTGGAGCAAAATCGCAAGCGGCAGCTCTTGGGGAATTTTTGACGTGGCGCCGGGCGCCTTCGCCCCGGGTCTGTGCTCAGGACCTACAATTCACCCTGGGCACCAAATCCAGAGGCAATGTCTCGGGACCGACAGAGACCACCTCTAGGGTCCAAAATTCTGGCGACGGCTCTCGGTTAGCTGGACACGCTGCTAGGTGCAAGTGCCCCAAAAGGCCAGTTCTGGATCCCAGAGGCCAAGCTGTCAGAGAAATGCCCGTGGTGGCGGTCCCTATCGCCGACCCCATGTGTGGTGCAAAATCCCAAGCGGCAGCACTTGGGGAATTTTTGACGTGGCGCCGGGCGCCTTCGCCCCGGGTCTGTGCTCAGGACCTACAATTCACCCTGGGCACCAAATCCAGAGGCAATGTCTCGGGACCGACAGAGACCACCTCTAGGGTCCAAAATTCTGGCGACGGCTCTCGGGAAGCTGGACACTCTGCTAGGTGCAAGAGCCCCAAAAGGCCATGTCTGGATCCCAGAGACCAAGCTGTGAGAGAAATGCCGGTGCTGGTGGTCCCGATCTCCGACCCCATGTGTGGAGCAAAATCGCAAGCGGCAGCTCTTGGGGAATTTTTGACGTGGCGCCGGGCGCCTTCGCCCCGGGTCTGTGCTCAGGACCTACAATTCACCCTGGGCACCAAATCCAGAGGCAATGTCTCGGGACCGACAGAGACCACCTCTAGGGTCCAAAATTCTGGCGACGGCTCTCGGTTAGCTGGACACGCTGCTAGGTGCAAGTGCCCCAAAAGGCCAGTTCTGGATCCCAGAGGCCAAGCTGTCAGAGAAATGCCCGTGGTGGCGGTCCCGATCGCCGACCCCATGTGTGGTGCAAAATCCCAAGCGGCAGCACTTGGGGAATTTTTGACGTGGCGCCGGGCGCCTTCGCCCCGGGTCTGCGCTCAGGACCTACAATTCACCCTGGGCACCAAATCCAGAGGCAATGTCTCGGGACCGACAGAGACCACCTCAAGGGTCCAAAATTCTGGCGACGGCTCTCGGGAAGCTGGACCCTCCGCTAGGTGCAAGAGCCCCAAAAGGCCAGGTCTGGATCCCAGAGACCAAGCTGTGAGGGAAATGCCGGTGCTGGTGGTCCCGATCTCTGACGCCATGTGTGGAGCAAAATCGCAAGCGGCAGCTCTTGGGGAATTTTTGACGTGGCGCCAGGCGCCTTCGCCCCGGGTCTGTGCTCAGGACCTACAATTCACCCTGGGCACCAAATCCAGAGGCAATGTCTCGGGACCGACAGAGACCACCTCAAGGGTCCAAAATTCTGGCGACGGCTCTCGGTTAGCTGGACACGCTGCTAGGTGCAAGTGCCCCAAAAGGCCAGATCTGGATCCCAGAGGCCAAACTGTGAGGGAAATGCCGGTGCTGGTGGTCCCCATCTCTGACGCAATGTGTGGAGCAAAATCGCAAGCGGCAGCTCTTGGGGAATTTTTGACGTGGCGCCAGGCGCCTTCGCCCCAGGTCTGTGCTCAGGACCTAAAATTCACCCTGGGCACCAAATCCAGAGGCAATGTCTCGGGACCGACAGAGACCACCCCTAGGGTCCAAAATTCGGGCGACGGCTCTCGCGAAGCTGGACACTCTGCTAGGTGCAAGTGCCCCAAAAGGCCAGGTCTGGATCCCAGAGGCCAAGCTGTCAGAGAAATGCCGGTGGTGGCGGTCCCGATCACCAACCCCATGTGCGGTGCAAAATCGCAAGCGGCAGCTGTTGGGGAATTTTTGACGTGGCGCCGGGCGCCTTCGCCCCGGGTCTGTGCTCAGGGCAGACAAATTCACCCTGGTCACCAAATCCAGAGGCAATGTCTCGGGACCGACAGAGCCCACCTCTAGGGTCCAAAATTCTGGCGACGGCTCTCGCGAAGCTGGACACTCTGCTAGGTGCAAGTGCCCCAAAAGGCCAGGTCTGGATCCCAGAGGCCAAGCTGTGAGAGAAATGCCAGTGCTGATGGTCCCGATCACCGACCCCATGTGTGGTGCAAAATCCCAAGCGGCAGCACTTGGGGAATTTTTGACGTGGCGCCGGGCGCCTTCGCCCTGGGTCTGTGCTCAGGACCTACAATTCACCCTGGGCACCAAATCCAGAGGCAATGTCTCGGGACCGACAGAGACCACCTCTAGGGTCCAAAATTCTGGCGACGGCTCTCGGTTAGCTGGACCCTCTGCTAGGTGCAAGAGCCCCAAAAGGCCAGGTCTGGATCCCAGAGACCAAGCTGTCAGAAAAATGCTGGTGGTGGCGGTCCCGATCTCTGACCCCATGTGTGGAGCAAAATCCCAAGCGGCAGCTCTTGGGGAATTTTTGACGTGGCGCCGGGCGCCTTCGCCCCAGACCTGCACTCAGGACAGACAAATTCACCCTGGGCACCAAATCCAGAGGCAATGTCTCGGGACCGACAGAGCCCACCTCTAGGGTCCAAAATTCTGGCGACGGCTCTCGGGAAGCTGGACACTCTGCTAGGTGTAAGTGCGCCAAAAGGCCAGGTCTGGATCCCAGAGGCCAAGCTGTCAGAGAAATGCCGGTGCTGGTGGTCCCGATCACTGACCCCATGTGTGGAGCAAAATCGCAAGCGGCAGCTCTTGGGGAATTTTTGACGTGGCGCCGGGCGCCTTCGCCCCGGGTCTGTGCTCAGGGCAGACAAATTCACCCTGGGCACCAAATCCAGAGGCAATGTCTCGGGACCAACAGAGACCACCTCTAGGGTCCAAAATTCTGGCGACCGCTCTCGGGAAGCTGGACCCTCCGCTAGGTGCAAGAGCCCCAAAAGGCCAGGTCTAGATCCCAGAGGCCAAGCTGTCAGAAAAATGCTGGTGGTGGCGGTCCGGATCTCTGACCCCATGTGTGGAGCAAAATCCCAAGCGGCAGCTCTTGGGGAATTTTTGACGTGGCGCCGGGCGCCTTCGCCCCAGACCTGCACTCAGGACAGACAAATTCACCCTGGGCACCAAATCCAGAGGCAATGTCTCGGGACCGACAGAGCCCACCTCTAGGGTCCAAAATTCTGGCGACGGCTCTCGGGAAGCTGGACACTCTGCTAGGTGCAAGTGCGCCAAAAGGCCAGGTCTGGATCCCAGAGGCCAAACTGTGAGGGAAATGCCGGTGCTGGTGGTCCCCATCTCTGACGCAATGTGTGGAGCAAAATCGCAAGCGGCAGCTCCTGGGGAATTTTTGACGTGGCGCCGGGCGCCTTCGCCCCGGGTCTGTCCTCAGGACCTACAATTCACCCTGGGCACCAAATCCAGAGGCAATGTCTCGGGACCGACAGAGACCACCTCTAGGGTCCAAAATTCTGGCGACGGCTCTCGGTTAGCTGGACCCTCTGCTAGGTGCAAGAGCCCCAAAAGGCCATGTCTGGATCCCAGAGACCAAGCTGTCAGAAAAATGCTGGTGGTGGCGGTCCCGATCTCTGACCCCATGTGTGGAGCAAAATCCCAAGCGGCAGCTCTTGGGGAATTTTTGACGTGGCGCCGGGCGCCTTCGCCCCAGACCTGCACTCAGGACAGACAAATTCACCCTGGGCACCAAATCCAGAGGCAATGTCTCGGGACCGACAGAGCCCACCTCTAGGGTCCAAAATTCTGGCGACGGCTCTCGGGAAGCTGGACACTCTGCTAGGTGCAAGTGCGCCAAAAGGCCAGGTCTGGATCCCAGAGGCCAAGCTGTCAGAGAAATGCCGGTGCTGGTGGTCCCGATCACTGACCCCATGTGTGGAGCAAAATCGCAAGCGGCAGCTCTTGGGGAATTTTTGACGTGGCGCCGGGCGCCTTCGCCCCAGACCTGCACTCAGGACAGACAAATTCACCCTGGGCACCAAATCCAGAGGCAATGTCTCGGGACCGACAGAGCCCACCTCTAGGGTCCAAAATTCTGGCGACGGCTCTCGGGAAGCTGGACACTCTGCTAGGTGCAAGTGCCCCAAAAGGCCAGGTCTGGATCCCAGAGGCCAAGCTGTCAGAGAAATGCCGGTGGTGGCGGTCCCGATCGCCGACCCCATGTGTGGTGCAAAATCCCAAGCGGCAGCACTTGGGGAATTTTTGACGTGGCGCCGGGCGCCTTCGCCCTGGGTCTGTGCTCAGGACCTACAATTCACCCTGGGCACCAAATCCAGAGGCAATGTCTCGGGACCAACAGAGACCACCTCAAGGGTCCAAAATTCTGGCGACCGCTCTCGGGAAGCTGGACCCTCTGCTAGGTGCAAGTGCCCCAAAAGGCCAGATCTGGATCCCAGAGGCCAAGCTGTCAGAGAAATGCTGGTGGTGGCGGTCCCGATCTCTGACGCGATGTGTGGTGCAAAATCCCAAGCGGCAGCACTTGGGGAATTTTGGACGTGGCGCCGGGTGCCTTCGCCCCGGGTCTGTGCTCAGGACCTCCAATTCACCCTGGGCACCAAATCCAGAGGCAATGTCTCGGGACCGACAGAGACCACCTCAAGGGTCCAAAATTCTGGCGACGGCTCTCGGGAAGCTGGACCCTCCGCTAGGTGCAAGAGCCACAAAAGGCCAGGTCTGGATCCCAGAGGCCAAGCTGTCAGAAAAATGCTGGTGGTGGCGGTCCCGATCTCTGACCCCATGTGTGGAGCAAAATCCCAAGCGGCAGCTCTTGGGGAATTTTTGACGTGGCGCCGGGCGCCTTCGCCCCAGACCTGCATTCAGGACAGACAAATTCACCCTGGGCACCAAATCCAGAGGCAATGTCTCGGGACCGACAGAGCCCACCTCTAGGGTCCAAAATTCTGGCGACGGCTCTCGCGAAGCTGGACACTCTGCTAGGTGCAAGTGCGCCAAAAGGCCAGGTCTGGATCCCAGAGGCCAAACTGTGAGGGAAATGCCGGTGCTGGTGGTCCCCATCTCTGACGCAATGTGTGGAGCAAAATCGCAAGCGGCAGCTCCTGGGGAATTTTTGACGTGGCGCCGGGCGCCTTCGCCCCGGGTCTGTCCTCAGGACCTACAATTCACCCTGGGCACCAAATCCAGAGGCAATGTCTCGGGACCGACAGAGACCACCTCTAGGGTCCAAAATTCTGGCGACGGCTCTCGGTTAGCTGGACCCTCTGCTAGGTGCAAGAGCCCCAAAAGGCCAGGTCTGGATCCCAGAGGCCAAGCTGTCAGAAAAATGCTGGTGGTGGCGGTCCCGATCTCTGACCCCATGTGTGGAGCAAAATCCCAAGCGGCAGCTCTTGGGGAATTTTTGACGTGGCGCCGGGCGCCTTCGCCCCAGACCTGCACTCAGGACAGACAAATTCACCCTGGGCACCAAATCCAGAGGCAATGTCTCGGGACCGACAGAGCCCACCTCTAGGGTCCAAAATTCTGGCGACGGCTCTCGGGAAGCTGGACACTCTGCTAGGTGCAAGTGCGCCAAAAGGCCAGGTCTGGATCCCAGAGGCCAAGCTGTCAGAGAAATGCCGGTGCTGGTGGTCCCGATCACTGACCCCATGTGTGGAGCAAAATCGCAAGCGGCAGCTCTTGGGGAATTTTTGACGTGGCGCCGGGCGCCTTCGCCCCGGGTCTGTGCTCAGGGCAGACAAATTCACCCTGGGCACCAAATCCAGAGGCAATGTCTCGGGACCAACAGAGACCACCTCAAGGGTCCAAAATTCTGGCGACCGCTCTCGGGAAGCTGGACCCTCTGCTAGGTGCAAGAGCCCCAAAAGGCCAGGTCTGGATCCCAGAGGCCAAGCTGTCAGAGAAATGCTGGTGGTGGCGGTCCCGATCTCTGACGCGATGTGTGGAGCAAAATCGCAAGCGGCAGCTCTTGGGGAATTTTTGACGTGGCGCCGGGCGCCTTCGCCCCAGACCTGCACTCAGGACAGACAAATTCACCCTGGGCACCAAATCCAGAGGCAATGTCTCGGGACCGACAGAGCCCACCTCTAGGGTCCAAAATTCTGGCGACGGCTCTCGGGAAGCTGGACACTCTGCTAGGTGCAAGTGCCCCAAAAGGCCAGGTCTGGATCCCAGAGGCCAAGCTGTCAGAGAAATGCCGGTGGTGGCGGTCCCGATCGCCGACCCCATGTGTGGTGCAAAATCCCAAGCGGCAGCACTTGGGGAATTTTTGACGTGGCGCCGGGCGCCTTCGCCCTGGGTCTGTGCTCAGGACCTACAATTCACCCTGGGCACCAAATCCAGAGGCAATGTCTCGGGACCGACAGAGACCACCTCTAGGGTCCAAAATTCTGGCGACCGCTCTCGGGAAGCTGGACCCTCTGCTAGGTGCAAGAGCCCCAAAAGGCCAGGTCTGGATCCCAGAGGCCAAGCTGTCAGAGAAATGCTGGTGGTGGCGGTCCCGATCTCTGACCCCATGTGTGGAGCAAAATCGCAAGCGGCAGCTCTTGGGGAATTTTTGACGTGGCGCCGGGCGCCTTCGCCCCGGGTCTGTGCTCAGGACCTACAATTCACCCTGGGCACCAAATCCAGAGGCAATGTCTCGGGACCGACAGAGACCACCTCTAGGGTCCAAAATTCTGGCGACGGCTCTCGGTTAGCTGGACACGCTGCTAGGTGCAAGTGCCCCAAAAGGCCAGTTCTGGATCCCAGAGGCCAAGCTGTCAGAGAAATGCCCGTGGTGGCGGTCCCGATCGCCGACCCCATGTGTGGTGCAAAATCCCAAGCGGCAGCACTTGGGGAATTTTTGACGTGGCGCCGGGCGCCTTCGCCCCGGGTCTGCGCTCAGGACCTACAATTCACCCTGGGCACCAAATCCAGAGGCAATGTCTCGGGACCGACAGAGACCACCTCAAGGGTCCAAAATTCTGGCGACGGCTCTCGGGAAGCTGGACCCTCCGCTAGGTGCAAGAGCCCCAAAAGGCCAGGTCTGGATCCCAGAGACCAAGCTGTGAGGGAAATGCCGGTGCTGGTGGTCCCGATCTCTGACGCCATGTGTGGAGCAAAATCGCAAGCGGCAGCTCTTGGGGAATTTTTGACGTGGCGCCAGGCGCCTTCGCCCCGGGTCTGTGCTCAGGACCTACAATTCACCCTGGGCACCAAATCCAGAGGCAATGTCTCGGGACCGACAGAGACCACCTCAAGGGTCCAAAATTCTGGCGACGGCTCTCGGTTAGCTGGACACGCTGCTAGGTGCAAGTGCCCCAAAAGGCCAGATCTGGATCCCAGAGGCCAAACTGTGAGGGAAATGCCGGTGCTGGTGGTCCCCATCTCTGACGCAATGTGTGGAGCAAAATCGCAAGCGGCAGCTCTTGGGGAATTTTTGACGTGGCGCCAGGCGCCTTCGCCCCAGGTCTGTGCTCAGGACCTAAAATTCACCCTGGGCACCAAATCCAGAGGCAATGTCTCGGGACCGACAGAGACCACCCCTAGGGTCCAAAATTCGGGCGACGGCTCTCGCGAAGCTGGACACTCTGCTAGGTGCAAGTGCCCCAAAAGGCCAGGTCTGGATCCCAGAGGCCAAGCTGTCAGAGAAATGCCGGTGGTGGCGGTCCCGATCACCAACCCCATGTGCGGTGCAAAATCGCAAGCGGCAGCTGTTGGGGAATTTTTGACGTGGCGCCGGGCGCCTTCGCCCCGGGTCTGTGCTCAGGGCAGACAAATTCACCCTGGTCACCAAATCCAGAGGCAATGTCTCGGGACCGACAGAGCCCACCTCTAGGGTCCAAAATTCTGGCGACGGCTCTCGCGAAGCTGGACACTCTGCTAGGTGCAAGTGCCCCAAAAGGCCAGGTCTGGATCCCAGAGGCCAAGCTGTGAGGGAAATGCCGGTGGTGGCGGTCCCCATCTCTGACGCAATGTGTGGAGCAAAATCGCAAGCGGCAGCTCCTGGGGAATTTTTGACGTGGCGCCGGGCGCCTTCGCCCCGGGTCTGTCCTCAGGACCTCCAATTCACCCTGGGCACCAAATCCAGAGGCAATGTCTCGGGACCGACAGAGACCACCTCTAGGGTCCAAAATTCTGGCGACGGCTCTCGGTTAGCTGGACCCTCTGCTAGGTGCAAGAGCCCCAAAAGGCCAGGTCTAGATCCCAGAGACCAAGCTGTCAGAAAAATGCTGGTGGTGGCGGTCCCGATCTCTGACCCCATGTGTGGAGCAAAATCCCAAGCGGCAGCTCTTGGGGAATTTTTGACGTGGCGCCGGGCGCCTTCGCCCCAGACCTGCACTCAGGACAGACAAATTCACCCTGGGCACCAAATCCAGAGGCAATGTCTCGGGACCGACAGAGCCCACCTCTAGGGTCCAAAATTCTGGCGACGGCTCTCGGGAAGCTGGACACTCTGCTAGGTGCAAGTGCGCCAAAAGGCCAGGTCTGGATCCCAGAGGCCAAACTGTGAGGGAAATGCCGGTGCTGGTGGTCCCCATCTCTGACGCAATGTGTGGAGCAAAATCGCAAGCGGCAGCTCCTGGGGAATTTTTGACGTGGCGCCGGGCGCCTTCGCCCCGGGTCTGTCCTCAGGACCTACAATTCACCCTGGGCACCAAATCCAGAGGCAATGTCTCGGGACCGACAGAGACCACCTCTAGGGTCCAAAATTCTGGCGACGGCTCTCGGTTAGCTGGACCCTCTGCTAGGTGCAAGAGCCCCAAAAGGCCAGGTCTGGATCCCAGAGACCAAGCTGTCAGAAAAATGCTGGTGGTGGCGGTCCCGATCTCTGACCCCATGTGTGGAGCAAAATCCCAAGCGGCAGCTCTTGGGGAATTTTTGACGTGGCGCCGGGCGCCTTCGCCCCAGACCTGCACTCAGGACAGACAAATTCACCCTGGGCACCAAATCCAGAGGCAATGTCTCGGGACCGACAGAGCCCACCTCTAGGGTCCAAAATTCTGGCGACGGCTCTCGGGAAGCTGGACACTCTGCTAGGTGCAAGTGCGCCAAAAGGCCAGGTCTGGATCCCAGAGGCCAAGCTGTGAGGGAAATGCCGGTGCTGGTGGTCCCCATCTCTGACGCAATGTGTGGAGCAAAATCGCAAGCGGCAGCTCCTGGGGAATTTTTGACGTGGCGCCGGGCGCCTTCGCCCCGGGTCTGTCCTCAGGACCTCCAATTCACCCTGGGCACCAAATCCAGAGGCAATGTCTCGGGACCGACAGAGACCACCTCTAGGGTCCAAAATTCTGGCGACGGCTCTCGGTTAGCTGGACCCTCTGCTAGGTGCAAGAGCCCCAAAAGGCCAGGTCTAGATCCCAGAAACCAAGCTGTCAGAAAAATGCTGGTGGTGGCGGTCCCGATCTCTGACCCCATGTGTGGAGCAAAATCCCAAGCGGCAGCTCTTGGGGAATTTTTGACGTGGCGCCGGGCGCCTTCGCCCCAGACCTGCACTCAGGACAGACAAATTCACCCTGGGCACCAAATCCAGAGGCAATGTCTCGGGACCGACAGAGCCCACCCCTAGGGTCCAAAATTCTGGCGACGGCTCTCGGGAAGCTGGACACTCTGCTAGGTGCAAGTGCGCCAAAAGGCCAGGTCTGGATCCCAGAGGCCAAACTGTGAGGGAAATGCCGGTGCTGGTGGTCCCCATCTCTGACGCAATGTGTGGAGCAAAATCGCAAGCGGCAGCTCTTGGGGAATTTTTGACGTGGCGCCGGGCGCCTTCGCCCCGGGTCTGTCCTCAGGACCTACAATTCACCCTGGGCACCAAATCCAGAGGCAATGTCTCGGGACCGACAGAGACCACCTCTAGGGTCCAAAATTCTGGCGACGGCTCTCGGTTAGCTGGACCCTCTGCTAGGTGCAAGAGCCCCAAAAGGCCAGGTCTGGATCCCAGAGACCAAGCTGTCAGAAAAATGCTGGTGGTGGCGGTCCCGATCTCTGACCCCATGTGTGGAGCAAAATCCCAAGCGGCAGCTCTTGGGGAATTTTTGACGTGGCGCCGGGCGCCTTCGCCCCAGACCTGCACTCAGGACAGACAAATTCACCCTGGGCACCAAATCCAGAGGCAATGTCTCGGGACCGACAGAGCCCACCTCTAGGGTCCAAAATTCTGGCGACGGCTCTCGGGAAGCTGGACACTCTGCTAGGTGTAAGTGCGCCAAAAGGCCAGGTCTGGATCCCAGAGGCCAAGCTGTCAGAGAAATGCCGGTGCTGGTGGTCCCGATCACTGACCCCATGTGTGGAGCAAAATCGCAAGCGGCAGCTCTTGGGGAATTTTTGACGTGGCGCCGGGCGCCTTCGCCCCAGACCTGCACTCAGGACAGACAAATTCACCCTGGGCACCAAATCCAGAGGCAATGTCTCGGGACCGACAGAGCCCACCTCTAGGGTCCAAAATTCTGGCGACGGCTCTCGGGAAGCTGGACACTCTGCTAGGTGCAAGTGCCCCAAAAGGCCAGGTCTGGATCCCAGAGGCCAAGCTGTCAGAGAAATGCCGGTGGTGGCGGTCCCGATCGCCGACCCCATGTGTGGTGCAAAATCCCAAGCGGCAGCACTTGGGGAATTTTTGACGTGGCGCCGGGCGCCTTCGCCCTGGGTCTGTGCTCAGGACCTACAATTCACCCTGGGCACCAAATCCAGAGGCAATGTCTCGGGACCGACAGAGACCACCTCTAGGGTCCAAAATTCTGGCGACCGCTCTGGGGAAGCTGGACCCTCTGCTAGGTGCAAGAGCCCCAAAAGGCCAGGTCTGGATCCCAGAGGCCAAGCTGTCAGAGAAATGCTGGTGTTGGCGGTCCCGATCTCTGACCCCATGTGTGGAGCAAAATCGCAAGCGGCAGCTCTTGGGGAATTTTTGACGTGGCGCCAGGCGCCTTCGCCCCAGACCTGCACTCAGGACAGAAAATTCACCCTGGGCACCAAATCCAGAGGCAATGTCTCGGGACCGACAGAGACCACCTCTAGGGTCCAAAATTCTGGCGACGGCTCTCGGGAAGCTGGACACTCTGCTAGGTGCAAGAGCCCCAAAAGGCCATGTCTGGATCCCAGAGACCAAGCTGTGAGAGAAATGCCGGTGCTGGTGGTCCCGATCTCTGACCCCATGTGTGGAGCAAAATCGCAAGCGGCAGCTCTTGGGGAATTTTTGACGTGGCGCCGGGCGCCTTCGCCCCGGGTCTGTGCTCAGGACCTACAATTCACCCTGGGCACCAAATCCAGAGGCAATGTCTCGGGACCGACAGAGACCACCTCTAGGGTCCAAAATTCTGGCGACGGCTCTCGGTTAGCTGGACACGCTGCTAGGTGCAAGTGCCCCAAAAGGCCAGTTCTGGATCCCAGAGGCCAAGCTGTCAGAGAAATGCCCGTGGTGGCGGTCCCGATCGCCGACCCCATGTGTGGTGCAAAATCCCAAGCGGCAGCACTTGGGGAATTTTTGACGTGGCGCCGGGCGCCTTCGCCCCGGGTCTGCGCTCAGGACCTACAATTCACCCTGGGCACCAAATCCAGAGGCAATGTCTCGGGACCGACAGAGACCACCTCAAGGGTCCAAAATTCTGGCGACGGCTCTCGGGAAGCTGGACCCTCCGCTAGGTGCAAGAGCCCCAAAAGGCCAGGTCTGGATCCCAGAGACCAAGCTGTGAGGGAAATGCCGGTGCTGGTGGTCCCGATCTCTGACGCCATGTGTGGAGCAAAATCGCAAGCGGCAGCTCTTGGGGAATTTTTGACGTGGCGCCAGGCGCCTTCGCCCCGGGTCTGTGCTCAGGACCTACAATTCACCCTGGGCACCAAATCCAGAGGCAATGTCTCGGGACCGACAGAGACCACCTCAAGGGTCCAAAATTCTGGCGACGGCTCTCGGTTAGCTGGACACGCTGCTAGGTGCAAGTGCCCCAAAAGGCCAGATCTGGATCCCAGAGGCCAAACTGTGAGGGAAATGCCGGTGCTGGTGGTCCCCATCTCTGACGCAATGTGTGGAGCAAAATCGCAAGCGGCAGCTCTTGGGGAATTTTTGACGTGGCGCCAGGCGCCTTCGCCCCAGGTCTGTGCTCAGGACCTAAAATTCACCCTGGGCACCAAATCCAGAGGCAATGTCTCGGGACCGACAGAGACCACCCCTAGGGTCCAAAATTCGGGCGACGGCTCTCGCGAAGCTGGACACTCTGCTAGGTGCAAGTGCCCCAAAAGGCCAGGTCTGGATCCCAGAGGCCAAGCTGTCAGTGAAATGCCGGTGGTGGCGGTCCCGATCACCGACCCCATGTGCGGTGCAAAATCGCAAGCGGCAGCTCCTGGGGAATTTTTGACGTGGCGCCGGGCGCCTTCGCCCCGGGTCTGTGCTCAGGGCAGACAAATTCACCCTGGTCACCAAATCCAGAGGCAATGTCTCGGGACCGACAGAGCCCACCTCTAGGGTCCAAAATTCTGGCGACGGCTCTCGCGAAGCTGGACACTCTGCTAGGTGCAAGTGCGCCAAAAGGCCAGGTCTGGATCCCAGAGGCCAAACTGTGAGGGAAATGCCATTGCTGGTGGTCCCCATCCCTGACGCAATGTGTGGAGCAAAATCGCAAGCGGCAGCTCCTGGGGAATTTTTGACGTGGCGCCAGGCGCCTTCGCCCCGGGTCTGTCCTCAGGACCTACAATTCACCCTGGGCACCAAATCCAGAGGCAATGTCTCGGGACCGACAGAGACCACCTCTAGGGTCCAAAATTCTGGCGACGGCTCTCGGTTAGCTGGACCCTCTGCTAGGTGCAAGAGCCCCAAAAGGCCAGGTCTGGATCCCAGAGGCCAAGCTGTCAGAAAAATGCTGGTGGTGGCGGTCCCGATCTCTGACCCCATGTGTGGAGCAAAATCCCAAGCGGCAGCTCTTGGGGAATTTTTGACGTGGCGCCGGGCGCCTTCGCCCCAGACCTGCACTCAGGACAGACAAATTCACCCTGGGCACCAAATCCAGAGGCAATGTCTCGGGACCGACAGAGCCCACCTCTAGGGTCCAAAATTCTGGCGACGGCTCTCGGGAAGCTGGACACTCTGCTAGGTGCAAGTGCGCCAAAAGGCCAGGTCTGGATCCCAGAGGCCAAGCTGTCAGAGAAATGCCGGTGCTGGTGGTCCCGATCTCTGACCCCATGTGTGGAGCAAAATCGCAAGCGGCAGCTCTTGGGGAATTTTTGACGTGGCGCCGGGCGCCTTCGCCCCAGACCTGCACTCAGGACAGACAAATTCACCCTGGGCACCAAATCCAGAGGCAATGTCTCGGGACCGACAGAGCCCACCTCTAGGGTCCAAAATTCTGGCGACGGCTCTCGGGAAGCTGGACACTCTGCTAGGTGCAAGTGCCCCAAAAGGCCAGGTCTGGATCCCAGAGGCCAAGCTGTCAGAGAAATGCCGGTGGTGGCGGTCCCGATCGCCGACCCCATGTGTGGTGCAAAATCCCAAGCGGCAGCACTTGGGGAATTTTTGACGTGGCGCCGGGCGCCTTCGCCCTGGGTCTGTGCTCAGGACCTACAATTCACCCTGGGCACCAAATCCAGAGGCAATGTCTCGGGACCGACAGAGACCACCTCTAGGGTCCAAAATTCTGGCGACCGCTCTCGGGAAGCTGGACCCTCTGCTAGGTGCAAGAGCCCCAAAAGGCCAGGTCTGGATCCCAGAGGCCAAGCTGTCAGAGAAATGCTGGTGGTGGCGGTCCCGATCTCTGACGCGATGTGTGGAGCAAAATCGCAAGCGGCAGCTCTTGGGGAATTTTTGACGTGGCGCCAGGCGCCTTCGCCCCAGACCTGCGCTCAGGACAGACAAATTCACCCTGGGCACCAAATCCAGAGGCAATGTCTCGGGACCGACAGAGCCCACCTCAAGGGTCCAAAATTCTGGCGACGGCTCTCGGGAAGCTGGACACTCTGCTAGGTGCAAGTGCCCCAAAAGGCCAGGTCTGGATCCCAGAGGCCAAGCTGTCAGAGAAATGCCGGTGGTGGCGGTCCCGATCGCCGACCCCATGTGTGGTGCAAAATCCCAAGCGGCAGCACTTGGGGAATTTTTGACGTGGCGCCGGGCACCTTCGCCCTGGGTCTGTGCTCAGGACCTACAATTCACCCTGGGCACCAAATCCAGAGGCAATGTCTCGGGACCGACAGAGACCACCTCTAGGGTCCAAAATTCTGGCGACGGCTCTCGGGAAGCTGGACACTCTGCTAGGTGCAAGAGCCCCAAAAGGCCATGTCTGGATCCCAGAGACCAAGCTGTGAGAGAAATGCCGGTGCTGGTGGTCCCGATCTCTGACCCCATGTGTGGAGCAAAATCGCAAGCGGCAGCTCTTGGGGAATTTTTGACGTGGCGCCGGGCGCCTTCGCCCCGGGTCTGTGCTCAGGACCTACAATTCACCCTGGGCACCAAATCCAGAGGCAATGTCTCGGGACCGACAGAGACCACCTCTAGGGTCCAAAATTCTGGCGACGGCTCTCGGTTAGCTGGACACGCTGCTAGGTGCAAGTGCCCCAAAAGGCCAGTTCTGGATCCCAGAGGCCAAGCTGTCAGAGAAATGCCCGTGGTGGCGGTCCCGATCGCCGACCCCATGTGTGGTGCAAAATCCCAAGCGGCAGCACTTGGGGAATGTTTGACGTGGCGCCGGGCGCCTTCGCCCCGGGTCTGCGCTCAGGACCTCCAATTCACCCTGGGCACCAAATCCAGAGGCAATGTCTCGGGACCGACAGAGACCACCTCAAGAGTCCAAAATTCTGGCGACGGCTCTCGGGAAGCTGGACCCTCCGCTAGGTGCAAGAGCCCCAAAAGGCCAGGTCTGGATCCCAGAGACCAAGCTGTGAGGGAAATGCCGGTGCTGGTGGTCCCGATCTCTGACGCCATGTGTGGAGCAAAATCGCAAGCGGCAGCTCTTGGGGAATTTTTGACGTGGCGCCAGGCGCCTTCGCCCCGGGTCTGTGCTCAGGACCTACAATTCACCCTGGGCACCAAATCCAGAGGCAATGTCTCGGGACCGACAGAGACCACCTCAAGGGTCCAAAATTCTGGCGACGGCTCTCGGTTAGCTGGACACGCTGCTAGGTGCAAGTGCCCCAAAAGGCCAGATCTGGATCCCAGAGGCCAAACCGTGAGGGAAATGCCGGTGCTGGTGGTCCCCATCTCTGACGCAATGTGTGGAGCAAAATCGCAAGCGGCAGCTCTTGGGGAATTTTTGACGTGGCGCCAGGCGCCTTCGCCCCGGGTCTGTGCTCAGGACCTACAATTCACCCTGGGCACCAAATCCAGAGGCAATGTCTCGGGACCGACAGAGACCACCTCTAGGGTCCAAAATTCTGGCGACGGCTCTCGGGAAGCTGGACACTCTGCTAGGTGCAAGTGTGCCAAAAGGCCAGGTCTGGATCCCAGAGGCCAAGCTGTCAGAGAAATGCCGGTGCTGGTGGTCCCGATCACTGACCCCATGTGTGGAGCAAAATCGCAAGCGGCAGCTCTTGGGGAATTTTTGACGTGGCGCCGGGCGCCTTCGCCCCAGACCTGCACTCAGGACAGACAAATTCACCCTGGGCACCAAATCCAGAGGCAATGTCTCGGGACCGACAGAGACCACCTCAAGGGTCCAAAATTCTGGCGACGGCTCTCGGGAAGCTGGACACTCTGCTAGGTGCAAGAGCCCCAAAAGGCCATGTCTGGATCCCAGAGACCAAGCTGTGAGAGAAATGCCGGTGCTGGTGGTCCCGATCTCTGACCCCATGTGTGGAGCAAAATCGCAAGCGGCAGCTCTTGGGGAATTTTTGACGTGGCGCCGGGCGCCTTCGCCCCGGGTCTGTGCTCAGGACCTACAATTCACCCTGGGCACCAAATCCAGAGGCAATGTCTCGGGACCGACAGAGACCACCTCTAGGGTCCAAAATTCTGGCGACGGCTCTCGGTTAGCTGGACACGCTGCTAGGTGCAAGTGCCCCAAAAGGCCAGTTCTGGATCCCAGAGGCCAAGCTGTCAGAGAAATGCCCGTGGTGGCGGTCCCGATCGCCGACCCCATGTGTGGTGCAAAATCCCAAGCGGCAGCACTTGGGGAATTTTTGACGTGGCGCCGGGCGCCTTCGCCCCGGGTCTGCGCTCAGGACCTACAATTCACCCTGGGCACCAAATCCAGAGGCAATGTCTCGGGACCGACAGAGACCACCTCAAGGGTCCAAAATTCTGGCGACGGCTCTCGGGAAGCTGGACCCTCCGCTAGGTGCAAGAGCCCCAAAAGGCCAGGTCTGGATCCCAGAGACCAAGCTGTGAGGGAAATGCCAGTGCTGGTGGTCCCGATCTCTGACGCCATGTGTGGAGCAAAATCGCAAGCGGCAGCTCTTGGGGAATTTTTGACGTGGCGCCAGGCGCCTTCGCCCCGGGTCTGTGCTCAGGACCTACAATTCACCCTGGGCACCAAATCCAGAGGCAATGTCTCGGGACCGACAGAGACCACCTCAAGGGTCCAAAATTCTGGCGACGGCTCTCGGTTAGCTGGACACGCTGCTAGGTGCAAGTGCCCCAAAAGGCCAGATCTGGATCCCAGAGGCCAAACTGTGAGGGAAATGCCGGTGCTGGTGGTCCCCATCTCTGACGCAATGTGTGGAGCAAAATCGCAAGCGGCAGCTCTTGGGGAATTTTTGACGTGGCGCCAGGCGCCTTCGCCCCAGGTCTGTGCTCAGGACCTAAAATTCACCCTGGGCACCAAATCCAGAGGCAATGTCTCGGGACCGACAGAGACCACCCCTAGGGTCCAAAATTCGGGCGACGGCTCTCGCGAAGCTGGACACTCTGCTAGGTGCAAGTGCCCCAAAAGGCCAGGTCTGGATCCCAGAGGCCAAGCTGTCAGAAAAATGCTGGTGGTGGCGGTCCCGATCTCTGACCCCATGTGTGGAGCAAAATCCCAAGCGGCAGCTCTTGGGGAATTTTTGACGTGGCGCCGGGCGCCTTCGCCCCAGACCTGCACTCAGGACAGACAAATTCACCCTGGGCACCAAATCCAGAGGCAATGTCTCGGGACCGACAGAGCCCACCTCTAGGGTCCAAAATTCTGGCGACGGCTCTCGGGAAGCTGGACACTCTGCTAGGTGCAAGTGCGCCAAAAGGCCAGGTCTGGATCCCAGAGGCCAAACTGTGAGGGAAATGCCGGTGCTGGTGGTCCCCATCTCTGACGCAATGTGTGGAGCAAAATCGCAAGCGGCAGCTCCTGGGGAATTTTTGACGTGGCGCCGGGCGCCTTCGCCCCGGGTCTGTCCTCAGGACCTACAATTCACCCTGGGCACCAAATCCAGAGGCAATGTCTCGGGACCGACAGAGACCACTTCTAGGGTCCAAAATTCTGGCGACCGCTCTCGGGAAGCTGGACCCTCTGCTAGGTGCAAGAGCCCCAAAAGGCCAGGTCTGGATCCCAGAGGCCAAGCTGTCAGAGAAATGCTGGTGGTGGCGGTCCCGATATCTGACGCGATGTGTGGAGCAAAATCGCAAGCGGCAGCTCTTGGGGAATTTTTGACGTGGCGCCAGGCGCCTTCGCGCCAGACCTGCACTCAGGACAGACAAATTCACCCTGGGCACCAAATCCAGAGGCAATGTCTCGGGACCGACAGAGCCCACCTCTAGGGTCCAAAATTCTGGCGACGGCTCTCGGGAAGCTGGACACTCTGCTAGGTGCAAGTGCCCCAAAAGGCCTGGTCTGGATCCCAGAGGCCAAGCTGTCAGAGAAATGCCGGTGGTGGCGGTCCCGATCGCCGACCCCATGTGTGGTGCAAAATCCCAAGCGGCAGCACTTGGGGAATTTTTGACGTGGCGCCGGGCGCCTTCGCCCTGGGTCTGTGCTCAGGACCTACAATTCACCCTGGGCACCAAATCCAGAGGCAATGTCTCGGGACCGACAGAGACCACCTCTAGGGTCCAAAATTCTGGCGACGGCTCTCGGGAAGCTGGACACTCTGCTAGGTGCAAGAGCCCCAAAAGGCCATGTCTGGATCCCAGAGACCAAGCTGTGAGAGAAATGCCGGTGCTGGTGGTCCCGATCTCTGACCCCATGTGTGGAGCAAAATCGCAAGCGGCAGCTCTTGGGGAATTTTTGACGTGGCGCCGGGCGCCTTCGCCCCGGGTCTGTGCTCAGGACCTACAATTCACCCTGGGCACCAAATCCAGAGGCAATGTCTCGGGACCGACAGAGACCACCTCTAGGGTCCAAAATTCTGGCGACGGCTCTCGGTTAGCTGGACACGCTGCTAGGTGCAAGTGCCCCAAAAGGCCAGTTCTGGATCCCAGAGGCCAAGCTGTCAGAGAAATGCCCGTGGTGGCGGTCCCGATCGCCGACCCCATGTGTGGTGCAAAATCCCAAGCGGCAGCACTTGGGGAATTTTTGACGTGGCGCCGGGCGCCTTCGCCCTGGGTCTGTGCTCAGGACCTACAATTCACCCTGGGCACCAAATCCAGAGGCAATGTCTCGGGACCGACAGAGACCACCTCTAGGGTCCAAAATTCTGGCGACGGCTCTCGGGAAGCTGGACACTCTGCTAGGTGCAAGAGCCCCAAAAGGCCATGTCTGGATCCCAGAGACCAAGCTGTGAGAGAAATGCCGGTGCTGGTGGTCCCGATCTCTGACCCCATGTGTGGAGCAAAATCGCAAGCGGCAGCTCTTGGGGAATTTTTGACGTGGCGCCGGGCGCCTTCGCCCCGGGTCTGTGCTCAGGACCTACAATTCACCCTGGGCACCAAATCCAGAGGCAATGTCTCGGGACCGACAGAGACCACCTCTAGGGTCCAAAATTCTGGCGACGGCTCTCGGTTAGCTGGACACGCTGCTAGGTGCAAGTGCCCCAAAAGGCCAGTTCTGGATCCCAGAGGCCAAGCTGTCAGAGAAATGCCCGTGGTGGCGGTCCCGATCGCCGACCCCATGTGTGGTGCAAAATCCCAAGCGGCAGCACTTGGGGAATTTTTGACGTGGCGCCGGGCGCCTTCGCCCCGGGTCTGCGCTCAGGACCTACAATTCACCCTGGGCACCAAATCCAGAGGCAATGTCTCGGGACCGACAGAGACCACCTCTAGGGTCCAAAATTCTGGCGACGGCTCTCGGGAAGCTGGACCCTCCGCTAGGTGCAAGAGCCCCAAAAGGCCAGGTCTGGATCCCAGAGACCAAGCTGTGAGGGAAATGCCGGTGCTGGTGGTCCCGATCTCTGACGCCATGTGTGGAGCAAAATCGCAAGCGGCAGCTCTTGGGGAATTTTTGACGTGGCGTCAGGCGCCTTCGCCCCGGGTCTGTGCTCAGGACCTACAATTCACCCTGGGCACCAAATCCAGAGGCAATGTCTCGGGACCGACAGAGACCACCTCAAGGGTCCAAAATTCTGGCGACGGCTCTCGGTTAGCTGGACACGCTGCTAGGTGCAAGTGCCCCAAAAGGCCAGATCTGGATCCCAGAGGCCAAACTGTGAGGGAAATGCCGGTGCTGGTGGTCCCCATCTCTGACGCAATGTGTGGAGCAAAATCGCAAGCGGCAGCTCTTGGGGAATTTTTGACGTGGCGCCAGGCGCCTTCGCCCCAGGTCTGTGCTCAGGACCTAAAATTCACCCTGGGCACCAAATCCAGAGGCAATGTCTCGGGACCGACAGAGACCACCCCTAGGGTCCAAAATTCGGGCGACGGCTCTCGCGAAGCTGGACACTCTGCAAGGTGCAAGTGCCCCAAAAGGCCAGGTCTGGATCCCAGAGGCCAAGCTGTCAGAGAAATGCCGGTGGTGGCGGTCCCGATCACCAACCCCATGTGCGGTGCAAAATCGCAAGCGGCAGCTGTTGGGGAATTTTTGACGTGGCGCCGGGCGCCTTCGCCCCGGGTCTGTGCTCAGGGCAGACAAATTCACCCTGGTCACCAAATCCAGAGGCAATGTCTCGGGACCGACAGAGCCCACCTCTAGGGTCCAAAATTCTGGCGACGGCTCTCGGGAAGCTGGACACTCTGCTAGGTGTAAGTGCGCCAAAAGGCCAGGTCTGGATCCCAGAGGCCAAGCTGTCAGAGAAATGCCGGTGCTGGTGGTCCCGATCACTGACCCCATGTGTGGAGCAAAATCGCAAGCGGCAGCTCTTGGGGAATTTTTGACGTGGCGCCGGGCGCCTTCGCCCCGGGTCTGTGCTCAGGGCAGACAAATTCACCCTGGGCACCAAATCCAGAGGCAATGTCTCGGGACCAACAGAGACCACCTCAAGGGTCCAAAATTCTGGCGACCGCTCTCGGGAAGCTGGACCCTCTGCTAGGTGCAAGAGCCCCAAAAGGCCAGGTCTGGATCCCAGAGGCCAAGCTGTCAGAGAAATGCTGGTGGTGGCGGTCCCGATCTCTGACGCGATGTGTGGTGCAAAATCCCAAGCGGCAGCACTTGGGGAATTTTGGACGTGGCGCCGGGTGCCTTCGCCCCGGGTCTGTGCTCAGGACCTCCAATTCACCCTGGGCACCAAATCCAGAGGCAATGTCTCGGGACCGACAGAGACCACCTCAAGGGTCCAAAATTCTGGCGACGGCTCTCGGGAAGCTGGACCCTCCGCTAGGTGCAAGAGCCCCAAAAGGCCAGGTCTGGATCCCAGAGACCAAGCTGTGAGGGAAATGCCGGTGCTGGTGGTCCCGATCTCTGACGCCATGTGTGGAGCAAAATCGCAAGCGGCAGCTCTTGGGGAATTTTTGACGTGGCGTCAGGCGCCTTCGCCCCGGGTCTGTGCTCAGGACCTACAATTCACCCTGGGCACCAAATCCAGAGGCAATGTCTCGGGACCGACAGAGACCACCTCAAGGGTCCAAAATTCTGGCGACGGCTCTCGGTTAGCTGGACACGCTGCTAGGTGCAAGTGCCCCAAAAGGCCAGATCTGGATCCCAGAGGCCAAACTGTGAGGGAAATGCCGGTGCTGGTGGTCCCCATCTCTGACGCAATGTGTGGAGCAAAATCGCAAGCGGCAGCTCTTGGGGAATTTTTGATGTGGCGCCAGGCGCCTTCGCCCCAGGTCTGTGCTCAGGACCTAAAATTCACCCTGGGCACCAAATCCAGAGGCAATGTCTCGGGACCGACAGAGACCACCCCTAGGGTCCAAAATTCGGGCGACGGCTCTCGCGAAGCTGGACACTCTGCTAGGTGCAAGTGCCCCAAAAGGCCAGGTCTGGATCCCAGAGGCCAAGCTGTCAGAGAAATGCCGGTGGTGGCGGTCCCGATCACCAACCCCATGTGCGGTGCAAAATCGCAAGCGGCAGCTGTTGGGGAATTTTTGACGTGGCGCCGGGCGCCTTCGCCCCGGGTCTGTGCTCAGGGCAGACAAATTCACCCTGGTCACCAAATCCAGAGGCAATGTCTCGGGACCGACAGAGCCCACCTCTAGGGTCCAAAATTCTGGCGACGGCTCTCGGGAAGCTGGACACTCTGCTAGGTGTAAGTGCGCCAAAAGGCCAGGTCTGGATCCCAGAGGCCAAGCTGTCAGAGAAATGCCGGTGCTGGTGGTCCCGATCACTGACCCCATGTGTGGAGCAAAATCGCAAGCGGCAGCTCTTGGGGAATTTTTGACGTGGCGCCGGGCGCCTTCGCCCCGGGTCTGTGCTCAGGGCAGACAAATTCACCCTGGGCACCAAATCCAGAGGCAATGTCTCGGGACCAACAGAGACCACCTCAAGGGTCCAAAATTCTGGCGACCGCTCTCGGGAAGCTGGACCCTCTGCTAGGTGCAAGAGCCCCAAAAGGCCAGGTCTGGATCCCAGAGGCCAAGCTGTCAGAGAAATGCTGGTGGTGGCGGTCCCGATCTCTGACGCGATGTGTGGTGCAAAATCCCAAGCGGCAGCACTTGGGGAATTTTGGACGTGGCGCCGGGTGCCTTCGCCCCGGGTCTGTGCTCAGGACCTCCAATTCACCCTGGGCACCAAATCCAGAGGCAATGTCTCGGGACCGACAGAGACCACCTCAAGGGTCCAAAATTCTGGCGACGGCTCTCGGGAAGCTGGACCCTCCGCTAGGTGCAAGAGCCCCAAAAGGCCAGGTCTGGATCCCAGAGGCCAAGCTGTCAGAAAAATGCTGGTGGTGGCGGTCCCGATCTCTGACCCCATGTGTGGAGCAAAATCCCAAGCGGCAGCTCTTGGGGAATTTTTGACGTGGCGCCGGGCGCCTTCGCCCCAGACCTGCATTCAGGACAGACAAATTCACCCTGGGCACCAAATCCAGAGGCAATGTCTCGGGACCGACAGAGCCCACCTCTAGGGTCCAAAATTCTGGCGACGGCTCTCGGGAAGCTGGACACTCTGCTAGGTGCAAGTGCGCCAAAAGGCCAGGTCTGGATCCCAGAGGCCAAACTGTGAGGGAAATGCCGGTGCTGGTGGTCCCCATCTCTGACGCAATGTGTGGAGCAAAATCGCAAGCGGCAGCTCTTGGGGAATTTTTGACGTGGCGCCGGGCGCCTTCGCCCCGGGTCTGTCCTCAGGACCTACAATTCACCCTGGGCACCAAATCCAGAGGCAATGTCTCGGGACCGACAGAGACCACCTCTAGGGTCCAAAATTCTGGCGACGGCTCTCGGTTAGCTGGACCCTCTGCTAGGTGCAAGAGCCCCAAAAGGCCAGGTCTGGATCCCAGAGGCCAAGCTGTCAGAAAAATGCTGGTGGTGGCGGTCCCGATCTCTGACCCCATGTGTGGAGCAAAATCCCAAGCGGCAGCTCTTGGGGAATTTTTGACGTGGCGCCGGGCGCCTTCGCCCCAGACCTGCATTCAGGACAGACAAATTCACCCTGGGCACCAAATCCAGAGGCAATGTCTCGGGACCGACAGAGCCCACCTCTAGGGTCCAAAATTCTGGCGACGGCTCTCGGGAAGCTGGACACTCTGCTAGGTGCAAGTGCGCCAAAAGGCCAGGTCTGGATCCCAGAGGCCAAACTGTGAGGGAAATGCCGGTGCTGGTGGTCCCCATCTCTGACGCAATGTGTGGAGCAAAATCGCAAGCGGCAGCTCTTGGGGAATTTTTGACGTGGCGCCGGGCGCCTTCGCCCCGGGTCTGTCCTCAGGACCTACAATTCACCCTGGGCACCAAATCCAGAGGCAATGTCTCGGGACCGACAGAGACCACCTCTAGGGTCCAAAATTCTGGCGACGGCTCTCGGTTAGCTGGACCCTCTGCTAGGTGCAAGAGCCCCAAAAGGCCAGGTCTGGATCCCAGAGGCCAAGCTGTCAGAAAAATGCTGGTGGTGGCGGTCCCGATCTCTGACCCCATGTGTGGAGCAAAATCCCAAGCGGCAGCTCTTGGGGAATTTTTGACGTGGCGCCGGGCGCCTTCGCCCCAGACCTGCACTCAGGACAGACAAATTCACCCTGGGCACCAAATCCAGAGGCAATGCCTCGGGACCGACAGAGCCCACCTCTAGGGTCCAAAATTCTGGCGACGGCTCTCGGGAAGCTGGACACTCTGCTAGGTGCAAGTGCGCCAAAAGGCCAGGTCTGGATCCCAGAGGCCAAGCTGTCAGAGAAATGCCGGTGCTGGTGGTCCCGATCACTGACCCCATGTGTGGAGCAAAATCGCAAGCGGCAGCTCTTGGGGAATTTTTGACGTGGCGCCGGGCGCCTTCGCCCCGGGTCTGTGCTCAGGGCAGACAAATTCACCCTGGGCACCAAATCCAGAGGCAATGTCTCGGGACCAACAGAGACCACCTCAAGGGTCCAAAATTCTGGCGACCGCTCTCGGGAAGCTGGACCCTCTGCTAGGTGCAAGAGCCCCAAAAGGCCAGGTCTGGATCCCAGAGGCCAAGCTGTCAGAGAAATGCTGGTGGTGGCGGTCCCGATCTCTGACGCGATGTGTGGAGCAAAATCGCAAGCGGCAGCTCTTGGGGAATTTTTGACGTGGCGCCGGGCGCCTTCGCCCCAGACCTGCACTCAGGACAGACAAATTCACCCTGGGCACCAAATCCAGAGGCAATGTCTCGGGACCGACAGAGCCCACCTCTAGGGTCCAAAATTCTGGCGACGGCTCTCGGGAAGCTGGACACTCTGCTAGGTGCAAGTGCCCCAAAAGGCCAGGTCTGGATCCCAGAGGCCAAGCTGTCAGAGAAATGCCGGTGGTGGCGGTCCCGATCGCCGACCCCATGTGTGGTGCAAAATCCCAAGCGGCAGCACTTGGGGAATTTTTGACGTGGCGCCGGGCGCCTTCGCCCTGGGTCTGTGCTCAGGACCTACAATTCACCCTGGGCACCAAATCCAGAGGCAATGTCTCGGGACCGACAGAGACCACCTCTAGGGTCCAAAATTCTGGCGACCGCTCTCGGGAAGCTGGACCCTCTGCTAGGTGCAAGAGCCCCAAAAGGCCAGGTCTGGATCCCAGAGGCCAAGCTGTCAGAGAAATGCTGGTGGTGGCGGTCCCGATCTCTGACGCGATGTGTGGAGCAAAATCGCAAGCGGCAGCTCTTGGGGAATTTTTGACGTGGCGCCGGGCGCCTTCGCCCCGGGTCTGTGCTCAGGACCTACAATTCACCCTGGGCACCAAATCCAGAGGCAATGTCTCGGGACCGACAGAGACCACCTCTAGGGTCCAAAATTCTGGCGACGGCTCTCGGTTAGCTGGACACGCTGCTAGGTGCAAGTGCCCCAAAAGGCCAGTTCTGGATCCCAGAGGCCAAGCTGTCAGAGAAATGCCCGTGGTGGCGGTCCCTATCGCCGACCCCATGTGTGGTGCAAAATCCCAAGCGGCAGCACTTGGGGAATTTTTGACGTGGCGCCGGGCGCCTTCGCCCTGGGTCTGTGCTCAGGACCTACAATTCACCCTGGGCACCAAATCCAGAGGCAATGTCTCGGGACCGACAGAGACCACCTCTAGGGTCCAAAATTCTGGCGACGGCTCTCGGGAAGCTGGACACTCTGCTAGGTGCAAGAGCCCCAAAAGGCCATGTCTGGATCCCAGAGACCAAGCTGTGAGAGAAATGCCGGTGCTGGTGGTCCCGATCTCTGACCCCATGTGTGGAGCAAAATCGCAAGCGGCAGCTCTTGGGGAATTTTTGACGTGGCGCCGGGCGCCTTCGCCCCGGGTCTGTGCTCAGGACCTACAATTCACCCTGGGCACCAAATCCAGAGGCAATGTCTCGGGACCGACAGAGACCACCTCTAGGGTCCAAAATTCTGGCAACGGCTCTCGTTTAGCTGGACACGCTGCTAGGTGCAAGTGCCCCAAAAGGCCAGTTCTGGATCCCAGAGGCCAAGCTGTCAGAGAAATGCCCGTGGTGGCGGTCCCGATCGCCGACCCCATGTGTGGTGCAAAATCCCAAGCGGCAGCACTTGGGGAATTTTTGACGTGGCGCCGGGCGCCTTCGCCCCGGGTCTGCGCTCAGGACCTACAATTCACCCTGGGCACCAAATCCAGAGGCAATGTCTCGGGACCGACAGAGACCACCTCTAGGGTCCAAAATTCTGGCGACGGCTCTCGGGAAGCTGGACCCTCCGCTAGGTGCAAGAGCCCCAAAAGGCCAGGTCTGGATCCCAGAGACCAAGCTGTGAGGGAAATGCCGGTGCTGGTGGTCCCGATCTCTGACGCCATGTGTGGAGCAAAATCGCAAGCGGCAGCTCTTGGGGAATTTTTGACGTGGCGCCAGGCGCCTTCGCCCCGGGTCTGTGCTCAGGACCTACAATTCACCCTGGGCACCAAATCCAGAGGCAATGTCTCGGGACCGACAGAGACCACCTCAAGGGTCCAAAATTCTGGCGACGGCTCTCGGTTAGCTGGACACGCTGCTAGGTGCAAGTGCCCCAAAAGGCCAGATCTGGATCCCAGAGGCCAAACTGTGAGGGAAATGCCGGTGCTGGTGGTCCCCATCTCTGACGCAATGTGTGGAGCAAAATCGCAAGCGGCAGCTCTTGGGGAATTTTTGACGTGGCGCCAGGCGCCTTCGCCCCAGGTCTGTGCTCAGGACCTAAAATTCACCCTGGGCACCAAATCCAGAGGCAATGTCTCGGGACCGACAGAGACCACCCCTAGGGTCCAAAATTCGGGCGACGGCTCTCGCGAAGCTGGACACTCTGCTAGGTGCAAGTGCCCCAAAAGGCCAGGTCTGGATCCCAGAGGCCAAGCTGTCAGAGAAATGCCGGTGGTGGCGGTCCGGATCTCTGACGCGATGTGTGGAGCAAAATCGCAAGCGGCAGCTGTTGGGGAATTTTTGACGTGGCGCCGGGCGCCTTCGCCCCAGACCTGCACTCAGGACAGACAAATTCACCCTGGGCACCAAATCCAGAGGCAATGTCTCGGGACCGACAGAGACCACCTCTAGGGTCCAAAATTCTGGCGACGGCTCTCGGGAAGCTGGACACTCTGCTAGGTGCAAGAGCCCCAAAAGGCCATGTCTGGATCCCAGAGACCAAGCTGTGAGAGAAATGCCGGTGCTGGTGGTCCCGATCTCTGACCCCATGTGTGGAGCAAAATCGCAAGCGGCAGCTCTTGGGGAATTTTTGACGTGGCGCCGGGCGCCTTCGCCCCGGGTCTGTGCTCAGGACCTACAATTCACCCTGGGCACCAAATCCAGAGGCAATGTCTCGGGACCGACAGAGACCACCTCTAGGGTCCAAAATTCTGGCGACGGCTCTCGGTTAGCTGGACACGCTGCTAGGTGCAAGTGCCCCAAAAGGCCAGTTCTGGATCCCAGAGGCCAAGCTGTCAGTGAAATGCCGGTGCTGGTGGTCCCGATCACCGACCCCATGTGTGGTGCGAAATCGCAAGCGGCCGCTCTTGGGGAATTCTTGACGTGGCGCCGGGCGCCTTCGCCCCAGACCTGCGCTCAGGGCAGAAAGGTTCACCCTGGGCACCAAATCCAGAGGCAATGTCTCGGGACCGACAGAGACCACCTCTAGGGTCCAAAATTCTGGCGACGGCTCTCGGGAAGCTGGACACTCTGCTAGGTGCAAGTGCCCCAAAAGGCCAGGTCTGGACCTCAGAGGCCAAGCTGTCAGAGAAATGCCGGTGCTGGTGGTCCCGATCACCGACCCCATGTGTGGTGCGAAATCGCAAGCCGCCGCTCTTGGGGAATTTTTGACGTGGCGCCGGGCGCCTTCACCCCGGGTCTGTGCTCAGGACCTCCAATTCACCCTGGGCACCAAATCCAGAGGCAATGTCTCGGGACCGACAGAGACCACCTCTAGGGTCCAAAATTCTGGCGACGGCTCTCGGGAAGCTGGACACTCTGCTAGGTGCAAGTGCCCCAAAAGGCCAGGTCTGGATCCCAGAGGCCAAGCTGTCAGAGAAATGCCGGTGCTGGTGGTCCCGATCACCGACCCCATGTGTGGTGCGAAATCGCAAGCGGCCGCTCTTGGGGAATTCTTGACGTGGCGCCGGGCGCCTTCGCCCCAGACCTGCGCTCAGGGCAGAAAGGTTCACCCTGGGCACCAAATCCAGAGGCAATGTCTCGGGACCGACAGAGACCACCTCTAGGGTCCAAAATTCTGGCGACGGCTCTCGGGAAGCTGGACACTCTGCTAGGTGCAAGTGCCCCAAAAGGCCAGGTCTGGACCTCAGAGGCCAAGCTGTCAGAGAAATGCCGGTGCTGGTGGTCCCGATCACCGACCCCATGTGTGGTGCGAAATCGCAAGCCGCCGCTCTTGGGGAATTTTTGACGTGGCGCCGGGCGCCTTCACCCCGGGTCTGTGCTCAGGACCTCCAATTCACCCTGGGCACCAAATCCAGAGGCAATGTCTCGGGACCGACAGAGACCACCTCTAGGGTCCAAAATTCTGGCGACGGCTCTCGGGAAGCTGGACGCTCTGCTAAGTGCAAGTGCCCCAAACGGCCAGGTCTGGATCCCAGAGGCCAAGCTGTCAGAGAAATGCCGGTGCTGGTGGTCCCGATCACCGACCCCATGTGTGGTGCGAAATCGCAAGCGGCAGCTCTTGGGGAATTTTTGACGTGGCGCCGGGCGCCTTCGCCCCGGGTCTGTGCTCAGGACCTCCAATTCACCCTGGGCACCAAATCCAGAGGCAATGTCTCGGGACCGACAGAGACCACCTCTAGGGTCCAAAATTCTGGCGACGGCTCTCGGGAAGCTGGACGCTCTGCTAAGTGCAAGTGCCCCAAAAGGCCAGGTCTGGATCCCAGAGGCCAAGCTGTCAGAGAAATGCCGGTGCTGGTGGTCCCGATCACCGACCCCATGTGTGGTGCGAAATCGCAAGCGGCCGCTCTTGGGGAATTCTTGACGTGGCGCCGGGCGCCTTCGCCCCAGACCTGCGCTCAGGACCTCCAATTCACCCTGGGCACCAAATCCAGAGGCAATGTCTCGGGACCGACAGAGACCACCTCTAGGGTCCAAAATTCTGGCGACGGCTCTCGGGAAGCTGGACACTCTGCTAGGTGCAAGTGCCCCAAAAGGCCAGGTCTGGATCCCAGAGGCCAAGCTGTCAGTGAAATGCCGGTGCTGGTGGTCCCGATCACCGACCCCATGTGTGGTGCGAAATCGCAAGCGGCCGCTCTTGGGGAATTCTTGACGTGGCGCCGGGCGCCTTCGCCCCAGACCTGCGCTCAGGGCAGAAAGGTTCACCCTGGGCACCAAATCCAGAGGCAATGTCTCGGGACCGACAGAGACCACCTCTAGGGTCCAAAATTCTGGCGACGGCTCTCGGGAAGCTGGACACTCTGCTAGGTGCAAGTGCCCCAAAAGGCCAGGTCTGGATCCCAGAGGCCAAGCTGTCAGTGAAATGCCGGTGCTGGTGGTCCCGATCACCGACCCCATGTGTGGTGCGAAATCGCAAGCGGCCGCTCTTGGGGAATTCTTGACGTGGCGCCGGGCGCCTTCGCCCCAGACCTGCGCTCAGGGCAGAAAGGTTCACCCTGGGCACCAAATCCAGAGGCAATGTCTCGGGACCGACAGAGACCACCTCTAGGGTCCAAAATTCTGGCGACGGCTCTCGGGAAGCTGGACACTCTGCTAAGTGCAAGTGCCCCAAAAGGCCAGGTCTGGACCTCAGAGGCCAAGCTGTCAGAGAAATGCCGGTGCTGGTGGTCCCGATCACCGACCCCATGTGTGGTGCGAAATCGCAAGCCGCCGCTCTTGGGGAATTTTTGACGTGGCGCCGGGCGCCTTCACCCCGGGTCTGTGCTCAGGACCTCCAATTCACCCTGGGCACCAAATCCAGAGGCAATGTCTCGGGACCGACAGAGACCACCTCTAGGGTCCAAAATTCTGGCGACGGCTCTCGGTTAGCTGGACACGCTGCTAGGTGCAAGTGCCCCAAAAGGCCAGTTCTGGATCCCAGAGGCCAAGCTGTCAGAGAAATGCCCGTGGTGGCGGTCCCTATCGCCGACCCCATGTGTGGTGCAAAATCCCAAGCGGCAGCACTTGGGGAATTTTTGACGTGGCGCCGGGCGCCTTCGCCCTGGGTCTGTGCTCAGGACCTACAATTCACCCTGGGCACCAAATCCAGAGGCAATGTCTCGGGACCGACAGAGACCACCTCTAGGGTCCAAAATTCTGGCGACGGCTCTCGGGAAGCTGGACACTCTGCTAGGTGCAAGAGCCCCAAAAGGCCATGTCTGGATCCCAGAGGCCAAGCTGTGAGAGAAATGCCGGTGCTGGTGGTCCCGATCTCTGACCCCATGTGTGGAGCAAAATCGCAAGCGGCAGCTCTTGGGGAATTTTTGACGTGGCGCCGGGCGCCTTCGCCCCGGGTCTGTGCTCAGGACCTACAATTCACCCTGGGCACCAAATCCAGAGGCAATGTCTCGGGACCGACAGAGACCACCTCTAGGGTCCAAAATTCTGGCAACGGCTCTCGTTTAGCTGGACACGCTGCTAGGTGCAAGTGCCCCAAAAGGCCAGTTCTGGATCCCAGAGGCCAAGCTGTCAGAGAAATGCCCGTGGTGGCGGTCCCGATCGCCGACCCCATGTGTGGTGCAAAATCCCAAGCGGCAGCACTTGGGGAATTTTTGACGTGGCGCCGGGCGCCTTCGCCCCGGGTCTGCGCTCAGGACCTACAATTCACCCTGGGCACCAAATCCAGAGGCAATGTCTCGGGACCGACAGAGACCACCTCTAGGGTCCAAAATTCTGGCGACGGCTCTCGGGAAGCTGGACCCTCCGCTAGGTGCAAGAGCCCCAAAAGGCCAGGTCTGGATCCCAGAGACCAAGCTGTGAGGGAAATGCCGGTGCTGGTGGTCCCGATCTCTGACGCCATGTGTGGAGCAAAATCGCAAGCGGCAGCTCTTGGGGAATTTTTGACGTGGCGCCAGGCGCCTTCGCCCCGGGTCTGTGCTCAGGACCTACAATTCACCCTGGGCACCAAATCCAGAGGCAATGTCTCGGGACCGACAGAGACCACCTCAAGGGTCCAAAATTCTGGCGACGGCTCTCGGTTAGCTGGACACGCTGCTAGGTGCAAGTGCCCCAAAAGGCCAGATCTGGATCCCAGAGGCCAAACTGTGAGGGAAATGCCGGTGCTGGTGGTCCCCATCTCTGACGCAATGTGTGGAGCAAAATCGCAAGCGGCAGCTCTTGGGGAATTTTTGACGTGGCGCCAGGCGCCTTCGCCCCAGGTCTGTGCTCAGGACCTAAAATTCACCCTGGGCACCAAATCCAGAGGCAATGTCTCGGGACCGACAGAGACCACCCCTAGGGTCCAAAATTCGGGCGACGGCTCTCGCGAAGCTGGACACTCTGCTAGGTGCAAGTGCCCCAAAAGGCCAGGTCTGGATCCCAGAGGCCAAGCTGTCAGAGAAATGCCGGTGGTGGCGGTCCCGATCTCTGACGCGATGTGTGGAGCAAAATCGCAAGCGGCAGCTGTTGGGGAATTTTTGACGTGGCGCCGGGCGCCTTCGCCCCAGACCTGCACTCAGGACAGACAAATTCACCCTGGGCACCAAATCCAGAGGCAATGTCTCGGGACCGACAGAGACCACCTCTAGGGTCCAAAATTCTGGCGACGGCTCTCGGGAAGCTGGACACTCTGCTAGGTGCAAGAGCCCCAAAAGGCCATGTCTGGATCCCAGAGACCAAGCTGTGAGAGAAATGCCGGTGCTGGTGGTCCCGATCTCTGACCCCATGTGTGGAGCAAAATCGCAAGCGGCAGCTCTTGGGGAATTTTTGACGTGGCGCCGGGCGCCTTCGCCCCGGGTCTGTGCTCAGGACCTACAATTCACCCTGGGCACCAAATCCAGAGGCAATGTCTCGGGACCGACAGAGACCACCTCTAGGGTCCAAAATTCTGGCGACGGCTCTCGGTTAGCTGGACACGCTGCTAGGTGCAAGTGCCCCAAAAGGCCAGTTCTGGATCCCAGAGGCCAAGCTGTCAGTGAAATGCCGGTGCTGGTGGTCCCGATCACCGACCCCATGTGTGGTGCGAAATCGCAAGCGGCCGCTCTTGGGGAATTCTTGACGTGGCGCCGGGCGCCTTCGCCCCAGACCTGCGCTCAGGGCAGAAAGGTTCACCCTGGGCACCAAATCCAGAGGCAATGTCTCGGGACCGACAGAGACCACCTCTAGGGTCCAAAATTCTGGCGACGGCTCTCGGGAAGCTGGACACTCTGCTAGGTGCAAGTGCCCCAAAAGGCCAGGTCTGGACCTCAGAGGCCAAGCTGTCAGAGAAATGCCGGTGCTGGTGGTCCCGATCACCGACCCCATGTGTGGTGCGAAATCGCAAGCCGCCGCTCTTGGGGAATTTTTGACGTGGCGCCGGGCGCCTTCACCCCGGGTCTGTGCTCAGGACCTCCAATTCACCCTGGGCACCAAATCCAGAGGCAATGTCTCGGGACCGACAGAGACCACCTCTAGGGTCCAAAATTCTGGCGACGGCTCTCGGGAAGCTGGACACTCTGCTAAGTGCAAGTGCCCCAAAAGGCCAGGTCTGGACCTCAGAGGCCAAGCTGTCAGAGAAATGTCGGTGCTGGTGGTCCCGATCACCGACCCCATGTGTGGTGCAAAATCGCAAGCGGCAGCTCTTGGGGAATTTTTGACGTGGCGCCGGGCGCCTTCGCCCCGGGTCTGTGCTCAGGACCTACAATTCACCCTGGGCACCAAATCCAGAGGCAATGTCTCGGGACCGACAGAGACCACCTCTAGGGTCCAAAATTCTGGCGACGGCTCTCGGTTAGCTGGACACGCTGCTAGGTGCAAGTGCCCCAAAAGGCCAGTTCTGGATCCCAGAGGCCAAGCTGTCAGTGAAATGCCGGTGCTGGTGGTCCCGATCACCGACCCCATGTGTGGTGCGAAATCGCAAGCGGCCGCTCTTGGGGAATTCTTGACGTGGCGCCGGGCGCCTTCGCCCCAGACCTGCGCTCAGGGCAGAAAGGTTCACCCTGGGCACCAAATCCAGAGGCAATGTCTCGGGACCGACAGAGACCACCTCTAGGGTCCAAAATTCTGGCGACGGCTCTCGGGAAGCTGGACACTCTGCTAGGTGCAAGTGCCCCAAAAGGCCAGGTCTGGACCTCAGAGGCCAAGCTGTCAGAGAAATGCCGGTGCTGGTGGTCCCGATCACCGACCCCATGTGTGGTGCGAAATCGCAAGCCGCCGCTCTTGGGGAATTTTTGACGTGGCGCCGGGCGCCTTCACCCCGGGTCTGTGCTCAGGACCTCCAATTCACCCTGGGCACCAAATCCAGAGGCAATGTCTCGGGACCGACAGAGACCACCTCTAGGGTCCAAAATTCTGGCGACGGCTCTCGGGAAGCTGGACACTCTGCTAAGTGCAAGTGCCCCAAAAGGCCAGGTCTGGACCTCAGAGGCCAAGCTGTCAGAGAAATGTCGGTGCTGGTGGTCCCGATCACCGACCCCATGTGTGGTGCAAAATCGCAAGCCGCCGCTCTTGGGGAATTTTTGACGTGGCGCCGGGCGCCTTCGCCCCGGGTCTGTGCTCAGGACCTCCAATTCACCCTGGGCACCAAATCCAGAGGCAATGTCTCGGGACCGACAGAGACCACCTCTAGGGTCCAAAATTCTGGCGACGGCTCTCGGGAAGCTGGACACTCTGCTAAGTGCAAGTGCCCCAAAAGGCCAGGTCTGGATCCCAGAGGCCAAGCTGTCAGTGAAATGCCGGTGCTGGTGGTCCCGATCACCGACCCCATGTGTGGTGCGAAATCGCAAGCGGCCGCTCTTGGGGAATTCTTGACGTGGCGCCGGGCGCCTTCGCCCCAGACCTGCGCTCAGGGCAGAAAGGTTCACTCTGGGCACCAAATCCAGAGGCAATGTCTCGAGACCGACAGAGACCACCTCTAGGGTCCAAAATTCTGGCGACGGCTCTCGGGAAGCTGGACACTCTGCTAGGTGCAAGTGCCCCAAAAGGCCAGGTCTGGACCTCAGAGGCCAAGCTGTCAGAGAAATGCCGGTGCTGGTGGTCCCGATCACCGACCCCATGTGTGGTGCGAAATCACAAGCCGCCGCTCTTGGGGAATTTTTGACGTGGCGCCGGGCGCCTTCACCCCGGGTCTGTGCTCAGGACCTCCAATTCACCCTGGGCACCAAATCCAGAGGCAATGTCTCGGGACCGACAGAGACCACCTCTAGGGTCCAAAATTCTGGCGACGGCTCTCGGGAAGCTGGACACTCTGCTAGGTGCAAGTGCCCCAAAAGGCCAGGTCTGGACCTCAGAGGCCAAGCTGTCAGAGAAATGCCGGTGCTGGTGGTCCCGATCACCGACCCCATGTGTGGTGCGAAATCGCAAGCCGCCGCTCTTGGGGAATTTTTGACGTGGCGCCGGGCGCCTTCACCCCGGGTCTGTGCTCAGGACCTCCAATTCACCCTGGGCACCAAATCCAGAGGCAATGTCTCGGGACCGACAGAGACCACCTCTAGGGTCCAAAATTCTGGCGACGGCTCTCGGGAAGCTGGACACTCTGCTAGGTGCAAGTGCCCCAAAAGGCCAGGTCTGGACCTCAGAGGCCAAGCTGTCAGTGAAATGCCGGTGCTGGTGGTCCCGATCACCGACCCCATGTGTGGTGCGAAATCGCAAGCCGCCGCTCTTGGGGAATTTTTGACGTGGCGCGGGCGCCTTCGCCCCGGGTCTGTGCTCAGGACCTCCAATTCACCCTGGGCACCAAATCCAGAGGCAATGTCTCGGGACCGACAGAGACCACCTCTAGGGTCCAAAATTCTGGCGACGGCTCTCGGGAAGCTGGACACTCTGCTAGGTGCAAGTGCCCCAAAAGGCCAGGTCTGGATCCCAGAGGCCAAGCTGTCAGTGAAATGGCGGTGCTGGTGGTCCCGATCACCGACCCCATGTGTGGTGCGAAATCGCAAGCGGCCGCTCTTGGGGAATTCTTGACGTGGCGCCGGGCGCCTTCGCCCCAGACCTGCGCTCAGGGCAGAAAGGTTCACCCTGGGCACCAAATCCAGAGGCAATGTCTCGGGACCGACAGAGACCACCTCTAGGGTCCAAAATTCTGGCGACGGCTCTCGGGAAGCTGGACACTCTGCTAGGTGCAAGTGCCCCAAAAGGCCAGGTCTGGACCTCAGAGGCCAAGCTGTCAGAGAAATGCCGGTGCTGGTGGTCCCGATCACCGACCCCATGTGTGGTGCGAAATCGCAAGCGGCCGCTCTTGGGGAATTTTTGACGTGGCGCCGGGCGCCTTCACCCCGGGTCTGTGCTCAGGACCTCCAATTCACCCTGGGCACCAAATCCAGAGGCAATGTCTCGGGACCGACAGAGACCACCTCTAGGGTCCAAAATTCTGGCGACGGCTCTCGGGAAGCTGGACACTCTGCTAGGTGCAAGTGCCCCAAAAGGCCAGGTCTGGACCTCAGAGGCCAAGCTGTCAGTGAAATGCCGGTGCTGGTGGTCCCGATCACCGACCCCATGTGTGGTGCGAAATCGCAAGCCGCCGCTCTTGGGGAATTTTTGACGTGGCGCGGGCGCCTTCGCCCCGGGTCTGTGCTCAGGACCTCCAATTCACCCTGGGCACCAAATCCAGAGGCAATGTCTCGGGACCGACAGAGACCACCTCTAGGGTCCAAAATTCTGGCGACGGCTCTCGGGAAGCTGGACACTCTGCTAGGTGCAAGTGCCCCAAAAGGCCAGGTCTGGATCCCAGAGGCCAAGCTGTCAGTGAAATGCCGGTGCTGGTGGTCCCGATCACCGACCCCATGTGTGGTGTGAAATCGCAAGCCGCCGCTCTTGGGGAATTCTTGACGTGGCGCCGGGCGCCTTCACCCCAGACCTGCGCTCAGGGCAGAAAGGTTCACCCTGGGCACCAAATCCAGAGGCAATGTCTCGGGACCGACAGAGACCACCTCTAGGGTCCAAAATTCTGGCGACGGCTCTCGGGAAGCTGGACACTCTGCTAGGTGCAAGTGCCCCAAAAGGCCAGGTCTGGATCCCAGAGGCCAAGCTGTCAGTGAAATGCCGGTGCTGGTGGTCCCGATCACCGACCCCATGTGTGGTGCGAAATCGCAAGCCGCCGCTCTTGGGGAATTTTTGACGTGGCGCCGGGCGCCTTCGCCCCGGGTCTGTGCTCAGGACCTCCAATTCACCCTGGGCACCAAATCCAGAGGCAATGTCTCGGGACCGACAGAGACCACCTCTAGGGTCCAAAATTCTGGCGACGGCTCTCGGGAAGCTGGACACTCTGCTAGGTGCAAGTGCCCCAAAAGGCCAGGTCTGGACCTCAGAGGCCAAGCTGTCAGAGAAATGCCGGTGCTGGTGGTCCCGATCACCGACCCCATGTGTGGTGCGAAATCACAAGCCGCCGCTCTTGGGGAATTTTTGACGTGGCGCCGGGCGCCTTCGCCCCGGGTCTGCGCTCAGGACCTCCAATTCACCCTGGGCACCAAATCCAGAGGCAATGTCTCGGGACCGACAGAGACCACCTCTAGGGTCCAAAATTCTGGCGACGGCTCTCGGGAAGCTGGACACTCTGCTAGGTGCAAGTGCCCCAAAAGGCCAGGTCTGGATCCCAGAGGCCAAGCTGTCAGAGAAATGCCGGTGCTGGTGGTCCCGATCACCGACCCCATGTGTGGTGCGAAATCGCAAGCGGCCGCTCTTGGGGAATTCTTGACGTGGCGCCCGGGCGCCTTCGCCCCAGACCTGCGCTCAGGGCAGAAAGGTTCACCCTGGGCACCAAATCCAGAGGCAATGTCTCGGGACCGACAGAGACCACCTCTAGGGTCCAAAATTCTGGCGACGGCTCTCGGGAAGCTGGACACTCTGCTAGGTGCAAGTGCCCCAAAAGGCCAGGTCTGGATCCCAGAGGCCAAGCTGTCAGTGAAATGCCGGTGCTGGTGGTCCCGATCACCGACCCCATGTGTGGTGCGAAATCGCAAGCGGCCGCTCTTGGGGAATTGTTGACGTGGCGCCGGGCGCCTTCGCCCCAGACCTGCGCTCAGGGCAGAAAAGTTCACCCTGGGCACCAAATCCAGAGGCAATGTCTCGAGACCGACAGAGACCACCTCTAGGGTCCAAAATTCTGGCGACGGCTCTCGGGAAGCTGGACACTCTGCTAAGTGCAAGTGCCCCAAAAGGCCAGGTCTGGATCCCAGAGGCCAAGCTGTCAGTGAAATGCCGGTGCTGGTGGTCCCGATCACCGACCCCATGTGTGGTGCGAAATCGCAAGCGGCCACTCTTGGGGAATTCTTGACGTGGCGCCGGGCGCCTTCGCCCCAGACCTGCGCTCAGGGCAGAAAGGTTCACCCTGGGCACCAAATCCAGAGGCAATGTCTCGAGACCGACAGAGACCACCTCTAGGGTCCAAAATTCTGGCGACGGCTCTCGGGAAGCTGGACACTCTGCTAGGTGCAAGTGCCCCAAAAGGCCAGGTCTGGACCTCAGAGGCCAAGCTGTCAGAGAAATGCCGGTGCTGGTGGTCCCGATCACCGACCCCATGTGTGGTGCGAAATCACAAGCCGCCGCTCTTGGGGAATTTTTGACGTGGCGCCGGGCGCCTTCGCCCCGGGTCTGTGCTCAGGACCTCCAATTCACCCTGGGCACCAAATCCAGAGGCAATGTCTCAGGACCGACAGAGACCACCTCTAGGGTCCAAAATTCTGGCGACGGCTCTCGGGAAGCTGGACACTCTGCTAAGTGCAAGTGCCCCAAAAGGCCAGGTCTGGATCCCAGAGGCCAAGCTGTCAGTGAAATGCCGGTGCTGGTGGTCCCGATCACCGACCCCATGTGTGGTGCGAAATCGCAAGCGGCCACTCTTGGGGAATTCTTGACGTGGCGCCGGGCGCCTTCGCCCCAGACCTGCGCTCAGGGCAGAAAGGTTCACCCTGGGCACCAAATCCAGAGGCAATGTCTCGGGACCGACAGAGACCACCTCTAGGGTCCAAAATTCTGGCAACGGCTCTCGGGAAGCTGGACACTCTGCTAGGTGCAAGTGCCCCAAAAGGCCAGGTCTGGACCTCAGAGGCCAAGCTGTCAGAGAAATGCCGGTGCTGGTGGTCCCGATCACCGACCCCATGTGTGGTGCGAAATCGCAAGCCGCCGCTCTTGGGGAATTTTTGACGTGGCGCCGGGCGCCTTCGCCCCGGGTCTGTGCTCAGGACCTCCAATTCACCCTGGGCACCAAATCCAGAGGCAATGTCTCAGGACCGACAGAGACCACCTCTAGGGTCCAAAATTCTGGCGACGGCTCTCGGGAAGCTGGACACTCTGCTAAGTGCAAGTGCCCCAAAAGGCCAGGTCTGGATCCCAGAGGCCAAGCTGTCAGTGAAATGCCGGTGCTGGTGGTCCCGATCACCGACCCCATGTGTGGTGCGAAATCGCAAGCGGCCACTCTTGGGGAATTCTTGACGTGGCGCCGGGCGCCTTCGCCCCAGACCTGCGCTCAGGGCAGAAAGGTTCACCCTGGGCACCAAATCCAGAGGCAATGTCTCGAGACCGACAGAGACCACCTCTAGGGTCCAAAATTCTGGCGACGGCTCTCGGGAAGCTGGACACTCTGCTAGGTGCAAGTGCCCCAAAAGGCCAGGTCTGGACCTCAGAGGCCAAGCTGTCAGAGAAATGCCGGTGCTGGTGGTCCCGATCACCGACCCCATGTGTGGTGCGAAATCACAAGCCGCCGCTCTTGGGGAATTTTTGACGTGGCGCCGGGCGCCTTCGCCCCGGGTCTGTGCTCAGGACCTCCAATTCACCCTGGGCACCAAATCCAGAGGCAATGTCTCAGGACCGACAGAGACCACCTCTAGGGTCCAAAATTCTGGCGACGGCTCTCGGGAAGCTGGACACTCTGCTAAGTGCAAGTGCCCCAAAAGGCCAGGTCTGGATCCCAGAGGCCAAGCTGTCAGTGAAATGCCGGTGCTGGTGGTCCCGATCACCGACCCCATGTGTGGTGCGAAATCGCAAGCGGCCACTCTTGGGGAATTCTTGACGTGGCGCCGGGCGCCTTCGCCCCAGACCTGCGCTCAGGGCAGAAAGGTTCACCCTGGGCACCAAATCCAGAGGCAATGTCTCGGGACCGACAGAGACCACCTCTAGGGTCCAAAATTCTGGCAACGGCTCTCGGGAAGCTGGACACTCTGCTAGGTGCAAGTGCCCCAAAAGGCCAGGTCTGGACCTCAGAGGCCAAGCTGTCAGAGAAATGCCGGTGCTGGTGGTCCCGATCACCGACCCCATGTGTGGTGCGAAATCGCAAGCCGCCGCTCTTGGGGAATTTTTGACGTGGCGCCGGGCGCCTTCGCCCCGGGTCTGTGCTCAGGACCTCCAATTCACCCTGGGCACCAAATCCAGAGGCAATGTCTCAGGACCGACAGAGACCACCTCTAGGGTCCAAAATTCTGGCGACGGCTCTCGGGAAGCTGGACACTCTGCTAAGTGCAAGTGCCCCAAAAGGCCAGGTCTGGATCCCAGAGGCCAAGCTGTCAGTGAAATGCCGGTGCTGGTGGTCCCGATCACCGACCCCATGTGTGGTGCGAAATCGCAAGCGGCCACTCTTGGGGAATTCTTGACGTGGCGCCGGGCGCCTTCGCCCCAGACCTGCGCTCAGGGCAGAAAGGTTCACCCTGGGCACCAAATCCAGAGGCAATGTCTCGGGACCGACAGAGACCACCTCTAGGGTCCAAAATTCTGGCGACGGCTCTCGGGAAGCTGGACACTCTGCTAGGTGCAAGTGCCCCAAAAGGCCAGGTCTGGACCTCAGAGGCCAAGCTGTCAGAGAAATGCCGGTGCTGGTGGTCCCGATCACCGACCCCATGTGTGGTGCGAAATCGCAAGCCGCCGCTCTTGGGGAATTTTTGACGTGGCGCCGGGCGCCTTCACCCCGGGTCTGTGCTCAGGACCTCCAATTCACCCTGGGCACCAAATCCAGAGGCAATGTCTCGGGACCGACAGAGACCACCTCTAGGGTCCAAAATTCTGGCGACGGCTCTCGGGAAGCTGGACACTCTGCTAGGTGCAAGTGCCCCAAAAGGCCAGGTCTGGATCCCAGAGGCCAAGCTGTCAGTGAAATGCCGGTGCTGGTGGTCCCGATCACCGACCCCATGTGTGGTGCGAAATCGCAAGCGGCCGCTCTTGGGGAATTCTTGACGTGGCGCCGGGCGCCTTCGCCCCAGACCTGCGCTCAGGGCAGAAAGGTTCACCCTGGGCACCAAATCCAGAGGCAATGTCTCGGGACCGACAGAGACCACCTCTAGGGTCCAAAATTCTGGCGACGGCTCTCGGGAAGCTGGACACTCTGCTAGGTGCAAGTGCCCCAAAAGGCCAGGTCTGGACCTCAGAGGCCAAGCTGTCAGAGAAATGCCGGTGCTGGTGGTCCCGATCACCGACCCCATGTGTGGTGCGAAATCGCAAGCCGCCGCTCTTGGGGAATTTTTGACGTGGCGCCGGGCGCCTTCACCCCGGGTCTGTGCTCAGGACCTCCAATTCACCCTGGGCACCAAATCCAGAGGCAATGTCTCGGGACCGACAGAGACCACCTCTAGGGTCCAAAATTCTGGCGACGGCTCTCGGGAAGCTGGACACTCTGCTAAGTGCAAGTGCCCCAAAAGGCCAGGTCTGGATCCCAGAGGCCAAGCTGTCAGTGAAATGCCGGTGCTGGTGGTCCCGATCACCGACCCCATGTCTGGTGCGAAATCGCAAGCGGCCGCTCTTGGGGAATTGTTGACGTGGCGCCGGGCGCCTTCGCCCCAGACCTGCGCTCAGGGCAGAAAGGTTCACCCTGGGCACCAAATCCAGAGGCAATGTTTCGGGACCGACAGAGACCACCTCTAGGGTCCAAAATTCTGGCGACGGCTCTCGGGAAGCTGGACACTCTGCTAGGTGCAAGTGCCCCAAAAGGCCAGGTCTGGACCTCAGAGGCCAAGCTGTCAGAGAAATGCCGGTGCTGGTGGTCCCGATCACCGACCCCATGTGTGGTGCGAAATCGCAAGCCGCCGCTCTTGGGGAATTTTTGACGTGGCGCCGGGCGCCTTCACCCCGGGTCTGTGCTCAGGACCTCCAATTCACCCTGGGCACCAAATCCAGAGGCAATGTCTCGGGACCGACAGAGACCACCTCTAGGGTCCAAAATTCTGGCGACGGCTCTCGGGAAGCTGGACACTCTGCTAGGTGCAAGTGCCCCAAAAGGCCAGGTCTGGACCTCAGAGGCCAAGCTGTCAGTGAAATGCCGGTGCTGGTGGTCCCGATCACCGACCCCATGTGTGGTGCGAAATCGCAAGCCGCCGCTCTTGGGGAATTTTTGACGTGGCGCGGGCGCCTTCGCCCCGGGTCTGTGCTCAGGACCTCCAATTCACCCTGGGCACCAAATCCAGAGGCAATGTCTCGGGACCGACAGAGACCACCTCTAGGGTCCAAAATTCTGGCGACGGCTCTCGGGAAGCTGGACACTCTGCTAGGTGCAAGTGCCCCAAAAGGCCAGGTCTGGATCCCAGAGGCCAAGCTGTCAGTGAAATGCCGGTGCTGGTGGTCCCGATCACCGACCCCATGTGTGGTGTGAAATCGCAAGCCGCCGCTCTTGGGGAATTCTTGACGTGGCGCCGGGCGCCTTCGCCCCAGACCTGCGCTCAGGGCAGAAAGGTTCACCCTGGGCACCAAATCCAGAGGCAATGTCTCGGGACCGACAGAGACCACCTCTAGGGTCCAAAATTCTGGCGACGGCTCTCGGGAAGCTGGACACTCTGCTAGGTGCAAGTGCCCCAAAAGGCCAGGTCTGGATCCCAGAGGCCAAGCTGTCAGTGAAATGCCGGTGCTGGTGGTCCCGATCACCGACCCCATGTGTGGTGCGAAATCGCAAGCGGCCGCTCTTGGGGAATTCTTGACGTGGCGCCGGGCGCCTTCGCCCCAGACCTGCGCTCAGGGCAGAAAGGTTCACCCTGGGCACCAAATCCAGAGGCAATGTCTCGAGACCGACAGAGACCACCTCTAGGGTCCAAAATTCTGGCGACGGCTCTCGGGAAGCTGGACACTCTGCTAGGTGCAAGTGCCCCAAAAGGCCAGGTCTGGATCCCAGAGGCCAAGCTGTCAGTGAAATGCCGGTGCTGGTGGTCCCGATCACCGACCCCATGTGTGGTGCGAAATCGCAAGCGGCCGCTCTTGGGGAATTCTTGACGTGGCGCCGGGCGCCTTCGCCCCAGACCTGCGCTCAGGGCAGAAAGGTTCACCCTGGGCACCAAATCCAGAGGCAATGTCTCGGGACCGACAGAGACCACCTCTAGGGTCCAAAATTCTGGCGACGGCTCTCGGGAAGCTGGACACTCTGCTAGGTGCAAGTGCCCCAAAAGGCCAGGTCTGGATCCCAGAGGCCAAGCTGTCAGTGAAATGCCGGTGCTGGTGGTCCCGATCACCGACCCCATGTGTGGTGCGAAATCGCAAGCGGCCGCTCTTGGGGAATTGTTGACGTGGCGCCGGGCGCCTTCGCCCCAGACCTGCGCTCAGGGCAGAAAAGTTCACCCTGGGCACCAAATCCAGAGGCAATGTCTCGAGACCGACAGAGACCACCTCTAGGGTCCAAAATTCTGGCGACGGCTCTCGGGAAGCTGGACACTCTGCTAGGTGCAAGTGCCCCAAAAGGCCAGGTCTGGACCTCAGAGGCCAAGCTGTCAGAGAAATGCCAGTGCTGGTGGTCCCGATCACCGACCCCATGTGTGGTGCGAAATCGCAAGCCGCCGCTCTTGGGGAATTTTTGACGTGGCGCCGGGCGCCTTCGCCCCGGGTCTGTGCTCAGGACCTCCAATTCACCCTGGGCACCAAATCCAGAGGCAATGTCTCGGGACCGACAGAGACCACCTCTAGGGTCCAAAATTCTGGCGACGGCTCTCGGGAAGCTGGACACTCTGCTAAGTGCAAGTGCCCCAAAAGGCCAGGTCTGGATCCCAGAGGCCAAGCTGTCAGTGAAATGCCGGTGCTGGTGGTCCCGATCACCGACCCCATGTGTGGTGCGAAATCGCAAGCGGCCGCTCTTGGGGAATTGTTGACGTGGCGCCGGGCGCCTTCGCCCCAGACCTGCGCTCAGGGCAGAAAAGTTCACCCTGGGCACCAAATCCAGAGGCAATGTCTCGAGACCGACAGAGACCACCTCTAGGGTCCAAAATTCTGGCGACGGCTCTCGGGAAGCTGGACACTCTGCTAGGTGCAAGTGCCCCAAAAGGCCAGGTCTGGACCTCAGAGGCCAAGCTGTCAGAGAAATGCCAGTGCTGGTGGTCCCGATCACCGACCCCATGTGTGGTGCGAAATCGCAAGCCGCCGCTCTTGGGGAATTTTTGACGTGGCGCCGGGCGCCTTCGCCCCGGGTCTGTGCTCAGGACCTCCAATTCACCCTGGGCACCAAATCCAGAGGCAATGTCTCGGGACCGACAGAGACCACCTCTAGGGTCCAAAATTCTGGCGACGGCTCTCGGGAAGCTGGACACTCTGCTAAGTGCAAGTGCCCCAAAAGGCCAGGTCTGGATCCCAGAGGCCAAGCTGTCAGTGAAATGACGGTGCTGGTGGTCCCGATCACCGACCCCATGTGTGGTGCGAAATCGCAAGCGGCCGCTCTTGGGGAACTCTTGACGTGGCGCCGGGCGCCTTCGCCCCAGACCTGCGCTCAGGGCAGAAAGGTTCACTCTGGGCACCAAATCCAGAGGCAATGTCTCGAGACCGACAGAGACCACCTCTAGGGTCCAAAATTCTGGCGACGGCTCTCGGGAAGCTGGACACTCTGCTAGGTGCAAGTGCCCCAAAAGGCCAGGTCTGGACCTCAGAGGCCAAGCTGTCAGAGAAATGCCGGTGCTGGTGGTCCCGATCACCGACCCCATGTGTGGTGCGAAATCGCAAGCCGCCGCTCTTGGGGAATTTTTGACGTGGCGCCGGGCGCCTTCGCCCCGGGTCTGTGCTCAGGACCTCCAATTCACCCTGGGCACCAAATCCAGAGGCAATGTCTCGGGACCGACAGAGACCACCTCTAGGGTCCAAAATTCTGGCGACGGCTCTCGGGAAGCTGGACACTCTGCTAGGTGCAAGTGCCCCAAAAGGCCAGGTCTGGATCCCAGAGGCCAAGCTGTCAGTGAAATGCCGGTGCTGGTGGTCCCGATCACCGACCCCATGTGTGGTGTGAAATCGCAAGCCGCCGCTCTTGGGGAATTCTTGACGTGGCGCCGGGCGCCTTCGCCCCAGACCTGCGCTCAGGGCAGAAAGGTTCACCCTGGGCACCAAATCCAGAGGCAATGTCTCGGGACCGACAGAGACCACCTCTAGGGTCCAAAATTCTGGCGACGGCTCTCGGGAAGCTGGACACTCTGCTAGGTGCAAGTGCCCCAAAAGGCCAGGTCTGGATCCCAGAGGCCAAGCTGTCAGTGAAATGCCGGTGCTGGTGGTCCCGATCACCGACCCCATGTGTGGTGCGAAATCGCAAGCGGCCGCTCTTGGGGAATTCTTGACGTGGCGCCGGGCGCCTTCGCCCCAGACCTGCGCTCAGGGCAGAAAGGTTCACCCTGGGCACCAAATCCAGAGGCAATGTCTCGAGACCGACAGAGACCACCTCTAGGGTCCAAAATTCTGGCGACGGCTCTCAGGAAGCTGGACACTCTGCTAGGTGCAAGTGCCCCAAAAGGCCAGGTCTGGATCCCAGAGGCCAAGCTGTCAGTGAAATGCCGGTGCTGGTGGTCCCGATCACCGACCCCATGTGTGGTGCGAAATCGCAAGCGGCCGCTCTTGGGGAATTCTTGACGTGGCGCCGGGCGCCTTCGCCCCAGACCTGCGCTCAGGGCAGAAAGGTTCACCCTGGGCACCAAATCCAGAGGCAATGTCTCGGGACCGACAGAGACCACCTCTAGGGTCCAAAATTCTGGCGACGGCTCTCGGGAAGCTGGACACTCTGCTAGGTGCAAGTGCCCCAAAAGGCCAGGTCTGGATCCCAGAGGCCAAGCTGTCAGTGAAAATGCCGGTGCTGGTGGTCCCGATCACCGACCCCATGTGTGGTGCGAAATCGCAAGCGGCCGCTCTTGGGGAATTGTTGACGTGGCGCCGGGCGCCTTCGCCCCAGACCTGCGCTCAGGGCAGAAAAGTTCACCCTGGGGCACCAAATCCAGAGGCAATGTCTCGAGACCGACAGAGACCACCTCTAGGGTCCAAAATTCTGGCGACGGCTCTCGGGAAGCTGGACACTCTGCTAGGTGCAAGTGCCCCAAAAGGCCAGGTCTGGACCTCAGAGGCCAAGCTGTCAGAGAAATGCCAGTGCTGGTGGTCCCGATCACCGACCCCATGTGTGGTGCGAAATCGCAAGCCGCCGCTCTTGGGGAATTTTTGACGTGGCGCCGGGCGCCTTCGCCCCGGGTCTGTGCTCAGGCTCCAATTCACCCTGGGCACCAAATCCAGAGGCAATGTCTCGGGACCGACAGAGACCACCTCTAGGGTCCAAAATTCTGGCGACGGCTCTCGGGAAGCTGGACACTCTGCTAAGTGCAAGTGCCCCAAAAGGCCAGGTCTGGATCCCAGAGGCCAAGCTGTCAGTGAAATGCCGGTGCTGGTGGTCCCGATCACCGACCCCATGTGTGGTGCGAAATCGCAAGCGGCCGCTCTTGGGGAATTGTTGACGTGGCGCCGGGCGCCTTCGCCCCAGACCTGCGCTCAGGGCAGAAAAGTTCACCCTGGGCACCAAATCCAGAGGCAATGTCTCGAGACCGACAGAGACCACCTCTAGGGTCCAAAATTCTGGCGACGGCTCTCGGGAAGCTGGACACTCTGCTAGGTGCAAGTGCCCCAAAAGGCCAGGTCTGGACCTCAGAGGCCAAGCTGTCAGAGAAATGCCAGTGCTGGTGGTCCCGATCACCGACCCCATGTGTGGTGCGAAATCGCAAGCCGCCGCTCTTGGGGAATTTTTGACGTGGCGCCGGGCGCCTTCGCCCCGGGTCTGTGCTCAGGACCTCCAATTCACCCTGGGCACCAAATCCAGAGGCAATGTCTCGGGACCGACAGAGACCACCTCTAGGGTCCAAAATTCTGGCGACGGCTCTCGGGAAGCTGGACACTCTGCTAAGTGCAAGTGCCCCAAAAGGCCAGGTCTGGATCCCAGAGGCCAAGCTGTCAGTGAAATGACGGTGCTGGTGGTCCCGATCACCGACCCCATGTGTGGTGCGAAATCGCAAGCGGCCGCTCTTGGGGAACTCTTGACGTGGCGCCGGGCGCCTTCGCCCCAGACCTGCGCTCAGGGCAGAAAGGTTCACTCTGGGCACCAAATCCAGAGGCAATGTCTCGAGACCGACAGAGACCACCTCTAGGGTCCAAAATTCTGGCGACGGCTCTCGGGAAGCTGGACACTCTGCTAGGTGCAAGTGCCCCAAAAGGCCAGGTCTGGACCTCAGAGGCCAAGCTGTCAGAGAAATGCCGGTGCTGGTGGTCCCGATCACCGACCCCATGTGTGGTGCGAAATCGCAAGCCGCCGCTCTTGGGGAATTTTTGACGTGGCGCCGGGCGCCTTCGCCCCGGGTCTGTGCTCAGGACCTCCAATTCACCCTGGGCACCAAATCCAGAGGCAATGTCTCGGGACCGACAGAGACCACCTCTAGGGTCCAAAATTCTGGCGACGGCTCTCGGGAAGCTGGACACTCTGCTAGGTGCAAGTGCCCCAAAAGGCCAGGTCTGGATCCCAGAGGCCAAGCTGTCAGTGAAATGCCGGTGCTGGTGGTCCCGATCACCGACCCCATGTGTGGTGCGAAATCGCAAGCGGCCGCTCTTGGGGAATTCTTGACGTGGCGCCGGGCGCCTTCGCCCCAGACCTGCGCTCAGGGCAGAAAGGTTCACCCTGGGCACCAAATCCAGAGGCAATGTCTCGGGACCGACAGAGACCACCTCTAGGGTCCAAAATTCTGGCGACGGCTCTCGGGAAGCTGGACACTCTGCTAGGTGCAAGTGCCCCAAAAGGCCAGGTCTGGATCCCAGAGGCCAAGCTGTCAGTGAAATGCCGGTGCTGGTGGTCCCGATCACCGACCCCATGTGTGGTGCGAAATCGCAAGCGGCCGCTCTTGGGGAATTCTTGACGTGGCGCCGGGCGCCTTCGCCCCAGACCTGCGCTCAGGACCTCCAATTCACCCTGGGCACCAAATCCAGAGGCAATGTCTCGGGACCGACAGAGACCACCTCTAGGGTCCAAAATTCTGGCGACGGCTCTCGGGAAGCTGGACACTCTGCTAGGTGCAAGTGCCCCAAAAGGCCAGGTCTGGACCTCAGAGGCCAAGCTGTCAGAGAAATGCCGGTGCTGGTGGTCCCGATCACCGACCCCATGTGTGGTGCGAAATCGCAAGCCGCCGCTCTTGGGGAATTCTTGACGTGGCGCCGGGCGCCTTCGCCCCAGACCTGCGCTCAGGGCAGAAAGGTTCACCCTGGGCACCAAATCCAGAGGCAATGTCTCGGGACCGACAGAGACCACCTCTAGGGTCCAAAATTCTGGCGACGGCTCTCGGGAAGCTGGACACTCTGCTAGGTGCAAGTGCCCCAAAAGGCCAGGTCTGGATCCCAGAGGCCAAGCTGTCAGAGAAATGCCGGTGCTGGTGGTACCGATCACCGACCCCATGTGTGGTGCGAAATCGCAAGCGGCCGCTCTTGGGGAATTCTTGACGTGGCGCCGGGCGCCTTCGCCCCGGGTCTGCGCTCAGGACCTCCAATTCACCCTGGGCACCAAATCCAGAGGCAATGTCTCGGGACCGACAGAGACCACCTCTAGGGTCCAAAATTCTGGCGACGGCTCTCGGGAAGCTGGACACTCTGCTAGGTGCAAGTGCCCCAAAAGGCCAGGTCTGGACCTCAGAGGCCAAGCTGTCAGTGAAATGCCGGTGCTGGTGGTCCCGATCACCGACCCCATGTGTGGTGCGAAATCGCAAGCGGCCGCTCTTGGGGAATTCTTGACGTGGCGCCGGGCGCCTTCGCCCCAGACCTGCGCTCAGGGCAGAAAGGTTCACCCTGGGCACCAAATCCAGAGGCAATGTCTCGGGACCGACAGAGACCACCTCTAGGGTCCAAAATTCTGGCGACGGCTCTCGGGAAGCTGGACACTCTGCTAGGTGCAAGTGCCCCAAAAGGCCAGGTCTGGACCTCAGAGGCCAAGCTGTCAGAGAAATGCCGGTGCTGGTGGTCCCGATCACCGACCCCATGTGTGGTGCGAAATCGCAAGCCGCCGCTCTTGGGGAATTTTTGACGTGGCGCCGGGCGCCTTCACCCCGGGTCTGTGCTCAGGACCTCCAATTCACCCTGGGCACCAAATCCAGAGGCAATGTCTCGGGACCGACAGAGACCACCTCTAGGGTCCAAAATTCTGGTGACGGCTCTCGGGAAGCTGGACACTCTGCTAAGTGCAAGTGCCCCAAAAGGCCAGGTCTGGATCCCAGAGGCCAAGCTGTCAGTGAAATGCCGGTGCTGGTGGTCCCGATCACCGACCCCATGTGTGGTGCGAAATCGCAAGCGGCCACTCTTGGGGAATTCTTGACGTGGCGCCGGGCGCCTTCGCCCCAGACCTGCGCTCAGGGCAGAAAGGTTCACCCTGGGCACCAAATCCAGAGGCAATGTCTCGGGACCGACAGAGACCACCTCTAGGGTCCAAAATTCTGGCGACGGCTCTCGGGAAGCTGGACACTCTGCTAGGTGCAAGTGCCCCAAAAGGCCAGGTCTGGACCTCAGAGGCCAAGCTGTCAGAGAAATGCCGGTGCTGGTGGTCCCGATCACCGACCCCATGTGTGGTGCGAAATCGCAAGCCGCCGCTCTTGGGGAATTTTTGACGTGGCGCCGGGCGCCTTCACCCCGGGTCTGTGCTCAGGACCTCCAATTCACCCTGGGCACCAAATCCAGAGGCAATGTCTCGGGACCGACAGAGACCACCTCTAGGGTCCAAAATTCTGGCGACGGCTCTCGGGAAGCTGGACACTCTGCTAGGTGCAAGTGCCCCAAAAGGCCAGGTCTGGATCCCAGAGGCCAAGCTGTCAGTGAAATGCCGGTGCTGGTGGTCCCGATCACCGACCCCATGTGTGGTGCGAAATCGCAAGCGGCCGCTCTTGGGGAATTCTTGACGTGGCGCCGGGCGCCTTCGCCCCAGACCTGCGCTCAGGGCAGAAAGGTTCACCCTGGGCACCAAATCCAGAGGCAATGTCTCGGGACCGACAGAGACCACCTCTAGGGTCCAAAATTCTGGCGACGGCTCTCGGGAAGCTGGACACTCTGCTAGGTGCAAGTGCCCCAAAAGGCCAGGTCTGGATCCCAGAGGCCAAGCTGTCAGTGAAATGCCGGTGCTGGTGGTCCCGATCACCGACCCCATGTGTGGTGCGAAATCGCAAGCGGCCGCTCTTGGGGAATTCTTGACGTGGCGCCGGGCGCCTTCGCCCCAGACCTGCGCTCAGGGCAGAAAGGTTCACCCTGGGCACCAAATCCAGAGGCAATGTCTCGAGACCGACAGAGACCACCTCTAGGGTCCAAAATTCTGGCGACGGCTCTCGGGAAGCTGGACACTCTGCTAGGTGCAAGTGCCCCAAAAGGCCAGGTCTGGATCCCAGAGGCCAAGCTGTCAGAGAAATGCCAGTGCTGGTGGTCCCGATCACCGACCCCATGTGTGGTGCAAAATCGCAAGCCGCCGCTCTTGGGGAATTTTTGACGTGGCGCCGGGCGCCTTCGCCCCGGGTCTGTGCTCAGGGCAGAAAAGTTCACCCTGGGCACCAAATCCAGAGGCAATGTCTCGGGACCGACAGAGACCACCTCTAGGGTCCAAAATTCTGGCGACGGCTCTCGGGAAGCTGGACACTCTGCTAGGTGCAAGTGCCTCAAAAGGCCAGGTCTGGACCTCAGAGGCCAAGCTGTCAGAGAAATGCCAGTGCTGGTGGTCCCGATCACCGACCCCATGTGTGGTGCGAAATCGCAAGCCGCCGCTCTTGGGGAATTTTTGACGTGGCGCCGGGCGCCTTCGCCCCGGGTCTGTGCTCAGGACCTCCAATTCACCCTGGGCACCAAATCCAGAGGCAATGTCTCGGGACCGACAGAGACCACCTCTAGGGTCCAAAATTCTGGCGACGGCTCTCGGGAAGCTGGACACTCTGCTAAGTGCAAGTGCCCCAAAAGGCCAGGTCTGGATCCCAGAGGCCAAGCTGTCAGTGAAATGCCGGTGCTGGTGGTCCCGATCACCGACCCCATGTGTGGTGCGAAATCGCAAGCGGCCGCTCTTGGGGAATTCTTGACGTGGCGCCGGGCGCCTTCGCCCCAGACCTGCGCTCAGGGCAGAAAGGTTCACCCTGGGCACCAAATCCAGAGGCAATGTCTCGGGACCGACAGAGACCACCTCTAGGGTCCAAAATTCTGGCGACGGCTCTCGGGAAGCTGGACACTCTGCTAGGTGCAAGTGCCCCAAAAGGCCAGGTCTGGATCCCAGAGGCCAAGCTGTCAGTGAAATGCCGGTGCTGGTGGTCCCGATCACCGACCCCATGTGTGGTGCGAAATCGCAAGCGGCCGCTCTTGGGGAATTCTTGACGTGGCGCCGGGCGCCTTCGCCCCAGACCTGCGCTCAGGACCTCCAATTCACCCTGGGCACCAAATCCAGAGGCAATGTCTCGGGACCGACAGAGACCACCTCTAGGGTCCAAAATTCTGGCGACGGCTCTCGGGAAGCTGGACACTCTGCTAGGTGCAAGTGCCCCAAAAGGCCAGGTCTGGACCTCAGAGGCCAAGCTGTCAGAGAAATGCCGGTGCTGGTGGTCCCGATCACCGACCCCATGTGTGGTGCGAAATCGCAAGCCGCCGCTCTTGGGGAATTCTTGACGTGGCGCCGGGCGCCTTCGCCCCAGACCTGCGCTCAGGGCAGAAAGGTTCACCCTGGGCACCAAATCCAGAGGCAATGTCTCGGGACCGACAGAGACCACCTCTAGGGTCCAAAATTCTGGCGACGGCTCTCGGGAAGCTGGACACTCTGCTAGGTGCAAGTGCCCCAAAAGGCCAGGTCTGGATCCCAGAGGCCAAGCTGTCAGAGAAATGCCGGTGCTGGTGGTACCGATCACCGACCCCATGTGTGGTGCGAAATCGCAAGCGGCCGCTCTTGGGGAATTCTTGACGTGGCGCCGGGCGCCTTCGCCCCGGGTCTGCGCTCAGGACCTCCAATTCACCCTGGGCACCAAATCCAGAGGCAATGTCTCGGGACCGACAGAGACCACCTCTAGGGTCCAAAATTCTGGCGACGGCTCTCGGGAAGCTGGACACTCTGCTAGGTGCAAGTGCCCCAAAAGGCCAGGTCTGGACCTCAGAGGCCAAGCTGTCAGTGAAATGCCGGTGCTGGTGGTCCCGATCACCGACCCCATGTGTGGTGCGAAATCGCAAGCGGCCGCTCTTGGGGAATTCTTGACGTGGCGCCGGGCGCCTTCGCCCCAGACCTGCGCTCAGGGCAGAAAGGTTCACCCTGGGCACCAAATCCAGAGGCAATGTCTCGGGACCGACAGAGACCACCTCTAGGGTCCAAAATTCTGGCGACGGCTCTCGGGAAGCTGGACACTCTGCTAGGTGCAAGTGCCCCAAAAGGCCAGGTCTGGACCTCAGAGGCCAAGCTGTCAGAGAAATGCCGGTGCTGGTGGTCCCGATCACCGACCCCATGTGTGGTGCGAAATCGCAAGCCGCCGCTCTTGGGGAATTTTTGACGTGGCGCCGGGCGCCTTCACCCCGGGTCTGTGCTCAGGACCTCCAATTCACCCTGGGCACCAAATCCAGAGGCAATGTCTCGGGACCGACAGAGACCACCTCTAGGGTCCAAAATTCTGGCGACGGCTCTCGGGAAGCTGGACACTCTGCTAAGTGCAAGTGCCCCAAAAGGCCAGGTCTGGATCCCAGAGGCCAAGCTGTCAGTGAAATGCCGGTGCTGGTGGTCCCGATCACCGACCCCATGTGTGGTGCGAAATCGCAAGCGGCCACTCTTGGGGAATTCTTGACGTGGCGCCGGGCGCCTTCGCCCCAGACCTGCGCTCAGGGCAGAAAGGTTCACCCTGGGCACCAAATCCAGAGGCAATGTCTCGGGACCGACAGAGACCACCTCTAGGGTCCAAAATTCTGGCGACGGCTCTCGGGAAGCTGGACACTCTGCTAGGTGCAAGTGCCCCAAAAGGCCAGGTCTGGACCTCAGAGGCCAAGCTGTCAGAGAAATGCCGGTGCTGGTGGTCCCGATCACCGACCCCATGTGTGGTGCGAAATCGCAAGCCGCCGCTCTTGGGGAATTTTTGACGTGGCGCCGGGCGCCTTCACCCCGGGTCTGTGCTCAGGACCTCCAATTCACCCTGGGCACCAAATCCAGAGGCAATGTCTCGGGACCGACAGAGACCACCTCTAGGGTCCAAAATTCTGGCGACGGCTCTCGGGAAGCTGGACACTCTGCTAGGTGCAAGTGCCCCAAAAGGCCAGGTCTGGATCCCAGAGGCCAAGCTGTCAGAGAAATGCCGGTGCTGGTGGTCCCGATCACCGACCCCATGTGTGGTGCGAAATCGCAAGCCGCCGCTCTTGGGGAATTCTTGACGTGGCGCCGGGCGCCTTCGCCCCGGGTCTGTGCTCAGGACCTCCAATTCACCCTGGGCACCAAATCCAGAGGCAATGTCTCGGGACCGACAGAGACCACCTCTAGGGTCCAAAATTCTGGCGACGGCTCTCGGGAAGCTGGACACTCTGCTAGGTGCAAGTGCCCCAAAAGGCCAGGTCTGGATCCCAGAGGCCAAGCTGTCAGTGAAATGCCGGTGCTGGTGGTCCCGATCACCGACCCCATGTGTGGTGCGAAATCGCAAGCGGCCACTCTTGGGGAATTCTTGACGTGGCGCCGGGCGCCTTCGCCCCAGACCTGCGCTCAGGGCAGAAAGGTTCACCCTGGGCACCAAATCCAGAGGCAATGTCTCGGGACCGACAGAGACCACCTCTAGGGTCCAAAATTCTGGCGACGGCTCTCGGGAAGCTGGACACTCTGCTAGGTGCAAGTGCCCCAAAAGGCCAGGTCTGGATCCCAGAGGCCAAGCTGTCAGTGAAATGCCGGTGCTGGTGGTCCCGATCACCGACCCCATGTGTGGTGCGAAATCGCAAGCGGCCGCTCTTGGGGAATTCTTGACGTGGCGCCGGGCGCCTTCGCCCCAGACCTGCGCTCAGGACCTCCAATTCACCCTGGGCACCAAATCCAGAGGCAATGTCTCGGGACCGACAGAGACCACCTCTAGGGTCCAAAATTCTGGCGACGGCTCTCGGGAAGCTGGACACTCTGCTAGGTGCAAGTGCCCCAAAAGGCCAGGTCTGGACCTCAGAGGCCAAGCTGTCAGAGAAATGCCGGTGCTGGTGGTCCCGATCACCGACCCCATGTGTGGTGCGAAATCGCAAGCGGCCGCTCTTGGGGAATTCTTGACGTGGCGCCGGGCGCCTTCGCCCCAGACCTGCGCTCAGGGCAGAAAGGTTCACCCTGGGCACCAAATCCAGAGGCAATGTCTCGGGACCGACAGAGACCACCTCTAGGGTCCAAAATTCTGGCGACGGCTCTCGGGAAGCTGGACACTCTGCTAGGTGCAAGTGCCCCAAAAGGCCAGGTCTGGATCCCAGAGGCCAAGCTGTCAGAGAAATGCCGGTGCTGGTGGTACCGATCACCGACCCCATGTGTGGTGCGAAATCGCAAGCGGCCGCTCTTGGGGAATTCTTGACGTGGCGCCGGGCGCCTTCGCCCCGGGTCTGCGCTCAGGACCTCCAATTCACCCTGGGCACCAAATCCAGAGGCAATGTCTCGGGACCGACAGAGACCACCTCTAGGGTCCAAAATTCTGGCGACGGCTCTCGGGAAGCTGGACACTCTGCTAGGTGCAAGTGCCCCAAAAGGCCAGGTCTGGACCTCAGAGGCCAAGCTGTCAGTGAAATGCCGGTGCTGGTGGTCCCGATCACCGACCCCATGTGTGGTGCGAAATCGCAAGCGGCCGCTCTTGGGGAATTCTTGACGTGGCGCCGGGCGCCTTCGCCCCAGACCTGCGCTCAGGGCAGAAAGGTTCACCCTGGGCACCAAATCCAGAGGCAATGTCTCGGGACCGACAGAGACCACCTCTAGGGTCCAAAATTCTGGCGACGGCTCTCGGGAAGCTGGACACTCTGCTAGGTGCAAGTGCCCCAAAAGGCCAGGTCTGGACCTCAGAGGCCAAGCTGTCAGAGAAATGCCGGTGCTGGTGGTCCCGATCACCGACCCCATGTGTGGTGCGAAATCGCAAGCCGCCGCTCTTGGGGAATTTTTGACGTGGCGCCGGGCGCCTTCACCCCGGGTCTGTGCTCAGGACCTCCAATTCACCCTGGGCACCAAATCCAGAGGCAATGTCTCGGGACCGACAGAGACCACCTCTAGGGTCCAAAATTCTGGCGACGGCTCTCGGGAAGCTGGACACTCTGCTAAGTGCAAGTGCCCCAAAAGGCCAGGTCTGGATCCCAGAGGCCAAGCTGTCAGTGAAATGCCGGTGCTGGTGGTCCCGATCACCGACCCCATGTGTGGTGCGAAATCGCAAGCGGCCACTCTTGGGGAATTCTTGACGTGGCGCCGGGCGCCTTCGCCCCAGACCTGCGCTCAGGGCAGAAAGGTTCACCCTGGGCACCAAATCCAGAGGCAATGTCTCGGGACCGACAGAGACCACCTCTAGGGTCCAAAATTCTGGCGACGGCTCTCGGGAAGCTGGACACTCTGCTAGGTGCAAGTGCCCCAAAAGGCCAGGTCTGGACCTCAGAGGCCAAGCTGTCAGAGAAATGCCGGTGCTGGTGGTCCCGATCACCGACCCCATGTGTGGTGCGAAATCGCAAGCCGCCGCTCTTGGGGAATTTTTGACGTGGCGCCGGGCGCCTTCACCCCGGGTCTGTGCTCAGGACCTCCAATTCACCCTGGGCACCAAATCCAGAGGCAATGTCTCGGGACCGACAGAGACCACCTCTAGGGTCCAAAATTCTGGCGACGGCTCTCGGGAAGCTGGACACTCTGCTAGGTGCAAGTGCCCCAAAAGGCCAGGTCTGGATCCCAGAGGCCAAGCTGTCAGTGAAATGCCGGTGCTGGTGGTCCCGATCACCGACCCCATGTGTGGTGCGAAATCGCAAGCGGCCGCTCTTGGGGAATTCTTGACGTGGCGCCGGGCGCCTTCGCCCCAGACCTGCGCTCAGGGCAGAAAGGTTCACCCTGGGCACCAAATCCAGAGGCAATGTCTCGGGACCGACAGAGACCACCTCTAGGGTCCAAAATTCTGGCGACGGCTCTCGGGAAGCTGGACACTCTGCTAAGTGCAAGTGCCCCAAAAGGCCAGGTCTGGATCCCAGAGGCCAAGCTGTCAGTGAAATGCCGGTGCTGGTGGTCCCGATCACCGACCCCATGTGTGGTGCGAAATCGCAAGCGGCCGCTCTTGGGGAATTCTTGACGTGGCGCCGGGCGCCTTCGCCCCAGACCTGCGCTCAGGGCAGAAAGGTTCACTCTGGGCACCAAATCCAGAGGCAATGTCTCGAGACCGACAGAGACCACCTCTAGGGTCCAAAATTCTGGCGACGGCTCTCGGGAAGCTGGACACTCTGCTAGGTGCAAGTGCCCCAAAAGGCCAGGTCTGGACCTCAGAGGCCAAGCTGTCAGAGAAATGCCGGTGCTGGTGGTCCCGATCACCGACCCCATGTGTGGTGCGAAATCGCAAGCCGCCGCTCTTGGGGAATTTTTGACGTGGCGCCGGGCGCCTTCGCCCCAGACCTGTGCTCAGGACCTCCAATTCACCCTGGGCACCAAATCCAGAGGCAATGTCTCGGGACCGACAGAGACCACCTCTAGGGTCCAAAATTCTGGCGACGGCTCTCGGGAAGCTGGACACTCTGCTAGGTGCAAGTGCCCCAAAAGGCCAGGTCTGGATCCCAGAGGCCAAGCTGTCAGTGAAATGCCGGTGCTGGTGGTCCCGATCACCGACCCCATGTGTGGTGCGAAATCGCAAGCGGCCGCTCTTGGGGAATTCTTGACGTGGCGCCGGGCGCCTTCGCCCCAGACCTGCGCTCAGGACCTCCAATTCACCCTGGGCACCAAATCCAGAGGCAATGTCTCGGGACCGACAGAGACCACCTCTAGGGTCCAAAATTCTGGCGACGGCTCTCGGGAAGCTGGACACTCTGCTAGGTGCAAGTGCCCCAAAAGGCCAGGTCTGGATCCCAGAGGCCAAGCTGTCAGTGAAATGCCGGTGCTGGTGGTCCCGATCACCGACCCCATGTGTGGTGCGAAATCGCAAGCGGCCGCTCTTGGGGAATTCTTGACGTGGCGCCGGGCGCCTTCGCCCCAGACCTGCGCTCAGGACCTCCAATTCACCCTGGGCACCAAATCCAGAGGCAATGTCTCGGGACCGACAGAGACCACCTCTAGGGTCCAAAATTCTGGCGACGGCTCTCGGGAAGCTGGACACTCTGCTAGGTGCAAGTGCCCCAAAAGGCCAGGTCTGGACCTCAGAGGCCAAGCTGTCAGAGAAATGCCGGTGCTGGTGGTCCCGATCACCGACCCCATGTGTGGTGCGAAATCGCAAGCCGCCGCTCTTGGGGAATTCTTGACGTGGCGCCGGGCGCCTTCGCCCCAGACCTGCGCTCAGGGCAGAAATGTTCACCCTGGGCACCAAATCCAGAGGCAATGTCTCGGGACCGACAGAGACCACCTCTAGGGTCCAAAATTCTGGCGACGGCTCTCGGGAAGCTGGACACTCTGCTAAGTGCAAGTGCCCCAAAAGGCCAGGTCTGGATCCCAGAGGCCAAGCTGTCAGAGAAATGCCGGTGCTGGTGGTCCCGATCACCGACCCCATGTGTGGTGCGAAATCGCAAGCGGCCGCTCTTGGGGAATTCTTGACGTGGCGCCGGGCGCCTTCGCCCCAGACCTGCGCTCAGGACCTCCAATTCACCCTGGGCACCAAATCCAGAGGCAATGTCTCGGGACCGACAGAGACCACCTCTAGGGTCCAAAATTTTGACGACGGCTCTCGGGAAGCTGGACACTCTGCTAGGTGCAAGTGCCCCAAAAGGCCAGGTCTGGACCTCAGAGGCCAAGCTGTCAGAGAAATGCCGGTGCTGGTGGTCCCGATCACCGACCCCATGTGTGGTGCGAAATCGCAAGCCGCCGCTCTTGGGGAATTTTTGACGTGTCGCCGGGCGCCTTCGTCCCGGGTCTGTGCTCAGGACCTCCAATTCACCCTGGGCACCAAATCCAGAGGCAATGTCTCGGGACCGACAGAGACCACCTCTAGGGTCCAAAATTCTGGCGACGACTCTCGGGAAGCTGGACACTCTGCTAGGTGCAAGTGCCCCAAAAGGCCAGGTCTGGATCCCAGAGGCCAAGCTGTCAGTGAAATGCCGGTGCTGGTGGTCCCGATCACCGACCCCATGTGTGGTGCGAAATCGCAAGCGGCCGCTCTTGGGGAATTCTTGACGTGGCGCCGGGCGCCTTCGCCCCAGACCTGCGCTCAGGACCTCCAATTCACCCTGGGCACCAAATCCAGAGGCAATGTCTCGGGACCGACAGAGACCACCTCTAGGGTCCAAAATTCTGGCGACGGCTCTCGGGAAGCTGGACACTCTGCTAGGTGCAAGTGCCCCAAAAGGCCAGGTCTGGACCTCAGAGGCCAAGCTGTCAGAGAAATGCCGGTGCTGGTGGTCCCGATCACCGACCCCATGTGTGGTGCGAAATCGCAAGCCGCCGCTCTTGGGGAATTCTTGACGTGGCGCCGGGCGCCTTCGCCCCAGACCTGCGCTCAGGGCAGAAAGGTTCACCCTGGGCACCAAATCCAGAGGCAATGTCTCGGGACCGACAGAGACCACCTCTAGGGTCCAAAATTCTGGCGACGGCTCTCGGGAAGCTGGACACTCTGCTAGGTGCAAGTGCCCCAAAAGGCCAGGTCTGGATCCCAGAGGCCAAGCTGTCAGTGAAATGCCGGTGCTGGTGGTCCCGATCACCGACCCCATGTGTGGTGCGAAATCGCAAGCGGCCGCTCTTGGGGAATTCTTGACGTGGCGCCGGGCGCCTTCGCCCCAGACCTGCGCTCAGGACCTCCAATTCACCCTGGGCACCAAATCCAGAGGCAATGTCTCGGGACCGACAGAGACCACCTCTAGGGTCCAAAATTCTGGCGACGGCTCTCGGGAAGCTGGACACTCTGCTAGGTGCAAGTGCCCCAAAAGGCCAGGTCTGGACCTCAGAGGCCAAGCTGTCAGAGAAATGCCGGTGCTGGTGGTCCCGATCACCGACCCCATGTGTGGTGCGAAATCGCAAGCCGCCGCTCTTGGGGAATTCTTGACGTGGCGCCGGGCGCCTTCGCCCCAGACCTGCGCTCAGGGCAGAAAGGTTCACCCTGGGCACCAAATCCAGAGGCAATGTCTCGGGACCGACAGAGACCACCTCTAGGGTCCAAAATTCTGGCGACGGCTCTCGGGAAGCTGGACACTCTGCTAGGTGCAAGTGCCCCAAAAGGCCAGGTCTGGATCCCAGAGGCCAAGCTGTCAGAGAAATGCCGGTGCTGGTGGTACCGATCACCGACCCCATGTGTGGTGCGAAATCGCAAGCGGCCGCTCTTGGGGAATTCTTGACGTGGCGCCGGGCGCCTTCGCCCCGGGTCTGCGCTCAGGACCTCCAATTCACCCTGGGCACCAAATCCAGAGGCAATGTCTCGGGACCGACAGAGACCACCTCTAGGGTCCAAAATTCTGGCGACGGCTCTCGGGAAGCTGGACACTCTGCTAGGTGCAAGTGCCCCAAAAGGCCAGGTCTGGACCTCAGAGGCCAAGCTGTCAGTGAAATGCCGGTGCTGGTGGTCCCGATCACCGACCCCATGTGTGGTGCGAAATCGCAAGCGGCCGCTCTTGGGGAATTCTTGACGTGGCGCCGGGCGCCTTCGCCCCAGACCTGCGCTCAGGGCAGAAAGGTTCACCCTGGGCACCAAATCCAGAGGCAATGTCTCGGGACCGACAGAGACCACCTCTAGGGTCCAAAATTCTGGCGACGGCTCTCGGGAAGCTGGACACTCTGCTAGGTGCAAGTGCCCCAAAAGGCCAGGTCTGGATCCCAGAGGCCAAGCTGTCAGTGAAATGCCGGTGCTGGTGGTCCCGATCACCGACCCCATGTGTGGTGCGAAATCGCAAGCCGCCGCTCTTGGGGAATTCTTGACGTGGCGCCGGGCGCCTTCGCCCCAGACCTGCGCTCAGGGCAGAAAGGTTCACCCTGGGCACCAAATCCAGAGGCAATGTCTCGGGACCGACAGAGACCACCTCTAGGGTCCAAAATTCTGGCGACGGCTCTCGGGAAGCTGGACACTCTGCTAGGTGCAAGTGCCCCAAAAGGCCAGGTCTGGATCCCAGAGGCCAAGCTGTCAGAGAAATGCCGGTGCTGGTGGTACCGATCACCGACCCCATGTGTGGTGCGAAATCGCAAGCGGCCGCTCTTGGGGAATTCTTGACGTGGCGCCGGGCGCCTTCGCCCCGGGTCTGCGCTCAGGACCTCCAATTCACCCTGGGCACCAAATCCAGAGGCAATGTCTCGGGACCGACAGAGACCACCTCTAGGGTCCAAAATTCTGGCGACGGCTCTCGGGAAGCTGGACACTCTGCTAGGTGCAAGTGCCCCAAAAGGCCAGGTCTGGACCTCAGAGGCCAAGCTGTCAGTGAAATGCCGGTGCTGGTGGTCCCGATCACCGACCCCATGTGTGGTGCGAAATCGCAAGCGGCCGCTCTTGGGGAATTCTTGACGTGGCGCCGGGCGCCTTCGCCCCAGACCTGCGCTCAGGGCAGAAAGGTTCACCCTGGGCACCAAATCCAGAGGCAATGTCTCGGGACCGACAGAGACCACCTCTAGGGTCCAAAATTCTGGCGACGGCTCTCGGGAAGCTGGACACTCTGCTAGGTGCAAGTGCCCCAAAAGGCCAGGTCTGGACCTCAGAGGCCAAGCTGTCAGAGAAATGCCGGTGCTGGTGGTCCCGATCACCGACCCCATGTGTGGTGCGAAATCGCAAGCCGCCGCTCTTAGGGAATTTTTGACGTGGCGCCGGGCGCCTTCACCCCGGGTCTGTGCTCAGGACCTCCAATTCACCCTGGGCACCAAATCCAGAGGCAATGTCTCGGGACCGACAGAGACCACCTCTAGGGTCCAAAATTCTGGCGACGGCTCTCGGGAAGCTGGACACTCTGCTAAGTGCAAGTGCCCCAAAAGGCCAGGTCTGGATCCCAGAGGCCAAGCTGTCAGTGAAATGCCGGTGCTGGTGGTCCCGATCACCGACCCCATGTGTGGTGCGAAATCGCAAGCGGCCACTCTTGGGGAATTCTTGACGTGGCGCCGGGCGCCTTCGCCCCAGACCTGCGCTCAGGGCAGAAAGGTTCACCCTGGGCACCAAATCCAGAGGCAATGTCTCGGGACCGACAGAGACCACCTCTAGGGTCCAAAATTCTGGCGACGGCTCTCGGGAAGCTGGACACTCTGCTAGGTGCAAGTGCCCCAAAAGGCCAGGTCTGGACCTCAGAGGCCAAGCTGTCAGAGAAATGCCGGTGCTGGTGGTCCCGATCACCGACCCCATGTGTGGTGCGAAATCGCAAGCCGCCGCTCTTGGGGAATTTTTGACGTGGCGCCGGGCGCCTTCACCCCGGGTCTGTGCTCAGGACCTCCAATTCACCCTGGGCACCAAATCCAGAGGCAATGTCTCGGGACCGACAGAGACCACCTCTAGGGTCCAAAATTCTGGCGACGGCTCTCGGGAAGCTGGACACTCTGCTAGGTGCAAGTGCCCCAAAAGGCCAGGTCTGGATCCCAGAGGCCAAGCTGTCAGTGAAATGCTGGTGCTGGTGGTCCCGATCACCGACCCCATGTGTGGTGCGAAATCGCAAGCGGCCGCTCTTGGGGAATTCTTGACGTGGCGCCGGGCGCCTTCGCCCCAGACCTGCGCTCAGGGCAGAAAGGTTCACCCTGGGCACCAAATCCAGAGGCAATGTCTCGGGACCGACAGAGACCACCTCTAGGGTCCAAAATTCTGGCGACGGCTCTCGGGAAGCTGGACACTCTGCTAGGTGCAAGTGCCCCAAAAGGCCAGGTCTGGATCCCAGAGGCCAAGCTGTCAGTGAAATGCTGGTGCTGGTGGTCCCGATCACCGACCCCATGTGTGGTGCGAAATCGCAAGCGGCCGCTCTTGGGGAATTCTTGACGTGGCGCCGGGCGCCTTCGCCCCAGACCTGCGCTCAGGGCAGAAAGGTTCACCCTGGGCACCAAATCCAGAGGCAATGTCTCGGGACCGACAGAGACCACCTCTAGGGTCCAAAATTCTGGCGACGGCTCTCGGGAAGCTGGACACTCTGCTAGGTGCAAGTGCCCCAAAAGGCCAGGTCTGGATCCCAGAGGCCAAGCTGTCAGTGAAATGCCGGTGCTGGTGGTCCCGATCACCGACCCCATGTGTGGTGCGAAATCGCAAGCGGCCGCTCTTGGGGAATTCTTGACGTGGCGCCGGGCGCCTTCGCCCCAGACCTGCGCTCAGGACCTCCAATTCACCCTGGGCACCAAATCCAGAGGCAATGTCTCGGGACCGACAGAGACCACCTCTAGGGTCCAAAATTCTGGCGACGGCTCTCGGGAAGCTGGACACTCTGCTAGGTGCAAGTGCCCCAAAAGGCCAGGTCTGGACCTCAGAGGCCAAGCTGTCAGAGAAATGCCGGTGCTGGTGGTCCCGATCACCGACCCCATGTGTGGTGCGAAATCGCAAGCCGCCGCTCTTGGGGAATTCTTGACGTGGCGCCGGGCGCCTTCGCCCCAGACCTGCGCTCAGGGCAGAAAGGTTCACCCTGGGCACCAAATCCAGAGGCAATGTCTCGGGACCGACAGAGACCACCTCTAGGGTCCAAAATTCTGGCGACGGCTCTCGGGAAGCTGGACACTCTGCTAGGTGCAAGTGCCCCAAAAGGCCAGGTCTGGATCCCAGAGGCCAAGCTGTCAGAGAAATGCCGGTGCTGGTGGTACCGATCACCGACCCCATGTGTGGTGCGAAATCGCAAGCGGCCGCTCTTGGGGAATTCTTGACGTGGCGCCGGGCGCCTTCGCCCCGGGTCTGCGCTCAGGACCTCCAATTCACCCTGGGCACCAAATCCAGAGGCAATGTCTCGGGACCGACAGAGACCACCTCTAGGGTCCAAAATTCTGGCGACGGCTCTCGGGAAGCTGGACACTCTGCTAGGTGCAAGTGCCCCAAAAGGCCAGGTCTGGACCTCAGAGGCCAAGCTGTCAGTGAAATGCCGGTGCTGGTGGTCCCGATCACCGACCCCATGTGTGGTGCGAAATCGCAAGCGGCCGCTCTTGGGGAATTCTTGACGTGGCGCCGGGCGCCTTCGCCCCAGACCTGCGCTCAGGGCAGAAAGGTTCACCCTGGGCACCAAATCCAGAGGCAATGTCTCGGGACCGACAGAGACCACCTCTAGGGTCCAAAATTCTGGCGACGGCTCTCGGGAAGCTGGACACTCTGCTAGGTGCAAGTGCCCCAAAAGGCCAGGTCTGGACCTCAGAGGCCAAGCTGTCAGAGAAATGCCGGTGCTGGTGGTCCCGATCACCGACCCCATGTGTGGTGCGAAATCGCAAGCCGCCGCTCTTGGGGAATTTTTGACGTGGCGCCGGGCGCCTTCACCCCGGGTCTGTGCTCAGGACCTCCAATTCACCCTGGGCACCAAATCCAGAGGCAATGTCTCGGGACCGACAGAGACCACCTCTAGGGTCCAAAATTCTGGTGACGGCTCTCGGGAAGCTGGACACTCTGCTAAGTGCAAGTGCCCCAAAAGGCCAGGTCTGGATCCCAGAGGCCAAGCTGTCAGTGAAATGCCGGTGCTGGTGGTCCCGATCACCGACCCCATGTGTGGTGCGAAATCGCAAGCGGCCACTCTTGGGGAATTCTTGACGTGGCGCCGGGCGCCTTCGCCCCAGACCTGCGCTCAGGGCAGAAAGGTTCACCCTGGGCACCAAATCCAGAGGCAATGTCTCGGGACCGACAGAGACCACCTCTAGGGTCCAAAATTCTGGCGACGGCTCTCGGGAAGCTGGACACTCTGCTAGGTGCAAGTGCCCCAAAAGGCCAGGTCTGGACCTCAGAGGCCAAGCTGTCAGAGAAATGCCGGTGCTGGTGGTCCCGATCACCGACCCCATGTGTGGTGCGAAATCGCAAGCCGCCGCTCTTGGGGAATTTTTGACGTGGCGCCGGGCGCCTTCACCCCGGGTCTGTGCTCAGGACCTCCAATTCACCCTGGGCACCAAATCCAGAGGCAATGTCTCGGGACCGACAGAGACCACCTCTAGGGTCCAAAATTCTGGCGACGGCTCTCGGGAAGCTGGACACTCTGCTAGGTGCAAGTGCCCCAAAAGGCCAGGTCTGGATCCCAGAGGCCAAGCTGTCAGTGAAATGCCGGTGCTGGTGGTCCCGATCACCGACCCCATGTGTGGTGCGAAATCGCAAGCGGCCGCTCTTGGGGAATTCTTGACGTGGCGCCGGGCGCCTTCGCCCCAGACCTGCGCTCAGGGCAGAAAGGTTCACCCTGGGCACCAAATCCAGAGGCAATGTCTCGGGACCGACAGAGACCACCTCTAGGGTCCAAAATTCTGGCGACGGCTCTCGGGAAGCTGGACACTCTGCTAGGTGCAAGTGCCCCAAAAGGCCAGGTCTGGATCCCAGAGGCCAAGCTGTCAGTGAAATGCCGGTGCTGGTGGTCCCGATCACCGACCCCATGTGTGGTGCGAAATCGCAAGCGGCCGCTCTTGGGGAATTCTTGACGTGGCGCCGGGCGCCTTCGCCCCAGACCTGCGCTCAGGGCAGAAAGGTTCACCCTGGGCACCAAATCCAGAGGCAATGTCTCGAGACCGACAGAGACCACCTCTAGGGTCCAAAATTCTGGCGACGGCTCTCGGGAAGCTGGACACTCTGCTAGGTGCAAGTGCCCCAAAAGGCCAGGTCTGGATCCCAGAGGCCAAGCTGTCAGAGAAATGCCAGTGCTGGTGGTCCCGATCACCGACCCCATGTGTGGTGCAAAATCGCAAGCCGCCGCTCTTGGGGAATTTTTGACGTGGCGCCGGGCGCCTTCGCCCCGGGTCTGTGCTCAGGGCAGAAAAGTTCACCCTGGGCACCAAATCCAGAGGCAATGTCTCGGGACCGACAGAGACCACCTCTAGGGTCCAAAATTCTGGCGACGGCTCTCGGGAAGCTGGACACTCTGCTAGGTGCAAGTGCCTCAAAAGGCCAGGTCTGGACCTCAGAGGCCAAGCTGTCAGAGAAATGCCAGTGCTGGTGGTCCCGATCACCGACCCCATGTGTGGTGCGAAATCGCAAGCCGCCGCTCTTGGGGAATTTTTGACGTGGCGCCGGGCGCCTTCGCCCCGGGTCTGTGCTCAGGACCTCCAATTCACCCTGGGCACCAAATCCAGAGGCAATGTCTCGGGACCGACAGAGACCACCTCTAGGGTCCAAAATTCTGGCGACGGCTCTCGGGAAGCTGGACACTCTGCTAAGTGCAAGTGCCCCAAAAGGCCAGGTCTGGATCCCAGAGGCCAAGCTGTCAGTGAAATGCCGGTGCTGGTGGTCCCGATCACCGACCCCATGTGTGGTGCGAAATCGCAAGCGGCCGCTCTTGGGGAATTCTTGACGTGGCGCCGGGCGCCTTCGCCCCAGACCTGCGCTCAGGGCAGAAAGGTTCACCCTGGGCACCAAATCCAGAGGCAATGTCTCGGGACCGACAGAGACCACCTCTAGGGTCCAAAATTCTGGCGACGGCTCTCGGGAAGCTGGACACTCTGCTAGGTGCAAGTGCCCCAAAAGGCCAGGTCTGGATCCCAGAGGCCAAGCTGTCAGTGAAATGCCGGTGCTGGTGGTCCCGATCACCGACCCCATGTGTGGTGCGAAATCGCAAGCGGCCGCTCTTGGGGAATTCTTGACGTGGCGCCGGGCGCCTTCGCCCCAGACCTGCGCTCAGGACCTCCAATTCACCCTGGGCACCAAATCCAGAGGCAATGTCTCGGGACCGACAGAGACCACCTCTAGGGTCCAAAATTCTGGCGACGGCTCTCGGGAAGCTGGACACTCTGCTAGGTGCAAGTGCCCCAAAAGGCCAGGTCTGGACCTCAGAGGCCAAGCTGTCAGAGAAATGCCGGTGCTGGTGGTCCCGATCACCGACCCCATGTGTGGTGCGAAATCGCAAGCCGCCGCTCTTGGGGAATTCTTGACGTGGCGCCGGGCGCCTTCGCCCCAGACCTGCGCTCAGGGCAGAAAGGTTCACCCTGGGCACCAAATCCAGAGGCAATGTCTCGGGACCGACAGAGACCACCTCTAGGGTCCAAAATTCTGGCGACGGCTCTCGGGAAGCTGGACACTCTGCTAGGTGCAAGTGCCCCAAAAGGCCAGGTCTGGATCCCAGAGGCCAAGCTGTCAGAGAAATGCCGGTGCTGGTGGTACCGATCACCGACCCCATGTGTGGTGCGAAATCGCAAGCGGCCGCTCTTGGGGAATTCTTGACGTGGCGCCGGGCGCCTTCGCCCCGGGTCTGCGCTCAGGACCTCCAATTCACCCTGGGCACCAAATCCAGAGGCAATGTCTCGGGACCGACAGAGACCACCTCTAGGGTCCAAAATTCTGGCGACGGCTCTCGGGAAGCTGGACACTCTGCTAGGTGCAAGTGCCCCAAAAGGCCAGGTCTGGACCTCAGAGGCCAAGCTGTCAGTGAAATGCCGGTGCTGGTGGTCCCGATCACCGACCCCATGTGTGGTGCGAAATCGCAAGCGGCCGCTCTTGGGGAATTCTTGACGTGGCGCCGGGCGCCTTCGCCCCAGACCTGCGCTCAGGGCAGAAAGGTTCACCCTGGGCACCAAATCCAGAGGCAATGTCTCGGGACCGACAGAGACCACCTCTAGGGTCCAAAATTCTGGCGACGGCTCTCGGGAAGCTGGACACTCTGCTAGGTGCAAGTGCCCCAAAAGGCCAGGTCTGGACCTCAGAGGCCAAGCTGTCAGAGAAATGCCGGTGCTGGTGGTCCCGATCACCGACCCCATGTGTGGTGCGAAATCGCAAGCCGCCGCTCTTGGGGAATTTTTGACGTGGCGCCGGGCGCCTTCACCCCGGGTCTGTGCTCAGGACCTCCAATTCACCCTGGGCACCAAATCCAGAGGCAATGTCTCGGGACCGACAGAGACCACCTCTAGGGTCCAAAATTCTGGCGACGGCTCTCGGGAAGCTGGACACTCTGCTAAGTGCAAGTGCCCCAAAAGGCCAGGTCTGGATCCCAGAGGCCAAGCTGTCAGTGAAATGCCGGTGCTGGTGGTCCCGATCACCGACCCCATGTGTGGTGCGAAATCGCAAGCGGCCACTCTTGGGGAATTCTTGACGTGGCGCCGGGCGCCTTCGCCCCAGACCTGCGCTCAGGGCAGAAAGGTTCACCCTGGGCACCAAATCCAGAGGCAATGTCTCGGGACCGACAGAGACCACCTCTAGGGTCCAAAATTCTGGCGACGGCTCTCGGGAAGCTGGACACTCTGCTAGGTGCAAGTGCCCCAAAAGGCCAGGTCTGGACCTCAGAGGCCAAGCTGTCAGAGAAATGCCGGTGCTGGTGGTCCCGATCACCGACCCCATGTGTGGTGCGAAATCGCAAGCCGCCGCTCTTGGGGAATTTTTGACGTGGCGCCGGGCGCCTTCACCCCGGGTCTGTGCTCAGGACCTCCAATTCACCCTGGGCACCAAATCCAGAGGCAATGTCTCGGGACCGACAGAGACCACCTCTAGGGTCCAAAATTCTGGCGACGGCTCTCGGGAAGCTGGACACTCTGCTAGGTGCAAGTGCCCCAAAAGGCCAGGTCTGGATCCCAGAGGCCAAGCTGTCAGAGAAATGCCGGTGCTGGTGGTCCCGATCACCGACCCCATGTGTGGTGCGAAATCGCAAGCCGCCGCTCTTGGGGAATTCTTGACGTGGCGCCGGGCGCCTTCGCCCCGGGTCTGTGCTCAGGACCTCCAATTCACCCTGGGCACCAAATCCAGAGGCAATGTCTCGGGACCGACAGAGACCACCTCTAGGGTCCAAAATTCTGGCGACGGCTCTCGGGAAGCTGGACACTCTGCTAGGTGCAAGTGCCCCAAAAGGCCAGGTCTGGATCCCAGAGGCCAAGCTGTCAGTGAAATGCCGGTGCTGGTGGTCCCGATCACCGACCCCATGTGTGGTGCGAAATCGCAAGCGGCCACTCTTGGGGAATTCTTGACGTGGCGCCGGGCGCCTTCGCCCCAGACCTGCGCTCAGGGCAGAAAGGTTCACCCTGGGCACCAAATCCAGAGGCAATGTCTCGGGACCGACAGAGACCACCTCTAGGGTCCAAAATTCTGGCGACGGCTCTCGGGAAGCTGGACACTCTGCTAGGTGCAAGTGCCCCAAAAGGCCAGGTCTGGATCCCAGAGGCCAAGCTGTCAGTGAAATGCCGGTGCTGGTGGTCCCGATCACCGACCCCATGTGTGGTGCGAAATCGCAAGCGGCCGCTCTTGGGGAATTCTTGACGTGGCGCCGGGCGCCTTCGCCCCAGACCTGCGCTCAGGACCTCCAATTCACCCTGGGCACCAAATCCAGAGGCAATGTCTCGGGACCGACAGAGACCACCTCTAGGGTCCAAAATTCTGGCGACGGCTCTCGGGAAGCTGGACACTCTGCTAGGTGCAAGTGCCCCAAAAGGCCAGGTCTGGACCTCAGAGGCCAAGCTGTCAGAGAAATGCCGGTGCTGGTGGTCCCGATCACCGACCCCATGTGTGGTGCGAAATCGCAAGCGGCCGCTCTTGGGGAATTCTTGACGTGGCGCCGGGCGCCTTCGCCCCAGACCTGCGCTCAGGGCAGAAAGGTTCACCCTGGGCACCAAATCCAGAGGCAATGTCTCGGGACCGACAGAGACCACCTCTAGGGTCCAAAATTCTGGCGACGGCTCTCGGGAAGCTGGACACTCTGCTAGGTGCAAGTGCCCCAAAAGGCCAGGTCTGGATCCCAGAGGCCAAGCTGTCAGAGAAATGCCGGTGCTGGTGGTACCGATCACCGACCCCATGTGTGGTGCGAAATCGCAAGCGGCCGCTCTTGGGGAATTCTTGACGTGGCGCCGGGCGCCTTCGCCCCGGGTCTGCGCTCAGGACCTCCAATTCACCCTGGGCACCAAATCCAGAGGCAATGTCTCGGGACCGACAGAGACCACCTCTAGGGTCCAAAATTCTGGCGACGGCTCTCGGGAAGCTGGACACTCTGCTAGGTGCAAGTGCCCCAAAAGGCCAGGTCTGGACCTCAGAGGCCAAGCTGTCAGTGAAATGCCGGTGCTGGTGGTCCCGATCACCGACCCCATGTGTGGTGCGAAATCGCAAGCGGCCGCTCTTGGGGAATTCTTGACGTGGCGCCGGGCGCCTTCGCCCCAGACCTGCGCTCAGGGCAGAAAGGTTCACCCTGGGCACCAAATCCAGAGGCAATGTCTCGGGACCGACAGAGACCACCTCTAGGGTCCAAAATTCTGGCGACGGCTCTCGGGAAGCTGGACACTCTGCTAGGTGCAAGTGCCCCAAAAGGCCAGGTCTGGACCTCAGAGGCCAAGCTGTCAGAGAAATGCCGGTGCTGGTGGTCCCGATCACCGACCCCATGTGTGGTGCGAAATCGCAAGCCGCCGCTCTTGGGGAATTTTTGACGTGGCGCCGGGCGCCTTCACCCCGGGTCTGTGCTCAGGACCTCCAATTCACCCTGGGCACCAAATCCAGAGGCAATGTCTCGGGACCGACAGAGACCACCTCTAGGGTCCAAAATTCTGGCGACGGCTCTCGGGAAGCTGGACACTCTGCTAAGTGCAAGTGCCCCAAAAGGCCAGGTCTGGATCCCAGAGGCCAAGCTGTCAGTGAAATGCCGGTGCTGGTGGTCCCGATCACCGACCCCATGTGTGGTGCGAAATCGCAAGCGGCCACTCTTGGGGAATTCTTGACGTGGCGCCGGGCGCCTTCGCCCCAGACCTGCGCTCAGGGCAGAAAGGTTCACCCTGGGCACCAAATCCAGAGGCAATGTCTCGGGACCGACAGAGACCACCTCTAGGGTCCAAAATTCTGGCGACGGCTCTCGGGAAGCTGGACACTCTGCTAGGTGCAAGTGCCCCAAAAGGCCAGGTCTGGACCTCAGAGGCCAAGCTGTCAGAGAAATGCCGGTGCTGGTGGTCCCGATCACCGACCCCATGTGTGGTGCGAAATCGCAAGCCGCCGCTCTTGGGGAATTTTTGACGTGGCGCCGGGCGCCTTCACCCCGGGTCTGTGCTCAGGACCTCCAATTCACCCTGGGCACCAAATCCAGAGGCAATGTCTCGGGACCGACAGAGACCACCTCTAGGGTCCAAAATTCTGGCGACGGCTCTCGGGAAGCTGGACACTCTGCTAGGTGCAAGTGCCCCAAAAGGCCAGGTCTGGATCCCAGAGGCCAAGCTGTCAGTGAAATGCCGGTGCTGGTGGTCCCGATCACCGACCCCATGTGTGGTGCGAAATCGCAAGCGGCCGCTCTTGGGGAATTCTTGACGTGGCGCCGGGCGCCTTCGCCCCAGACCTGCGCTCAGGGCAGAAAGGTTCACCCTGGGCACCAAATCCAGAGGCAATGTCTCGGGACCGACAGAGACCACCTCTAGGGTCCAAAATTCTGGCGACGGCTCTCGGGAAGCTGGACACTCTGCTAAGTGCAAGTGCCCCAAAAGGCCAGGTCTGGATCCCAGAGGCCAAGCTGTCAGTGAAATGCCGGTGCTGGTGGTCCCGATCACCGACCCCATGTGTGGTGCGAAATCGCAAGCGGCCGCTCTTGGGGAATTCTTGACGTGGCGCCGGGCGCCTTCGCCCCAGACCTGCGCTCAGGGCAGAAAGGTTCACTCTGGGCACCAAATCCAGAGGCAATGTCTCGAGACCGACAGAGACCACCTCTAGGGTCCAAAATTCTGGCGACGGCTCTCGGGAAGCTGGACACTCTGCTAGGTGCAAGTGCCCCAAAAGGCCAGGTCTGGACCTCAGAGGCCAAGCTGTCAGAGAAATGCCGGTGCTGGTGGTCCCGATCACCGACCCCATGTGTGGTGCGAAATCGCAAGCCGCCGCTCTTGGGGAATTTTTGACGTGGCGCCGGGCGCCTTCGCCCCAGACCTGTGCTCAGGACCTCCAATTCACCCTGGGCACCAAATCCAGAGGCAATGTCTCGGGACCGACAGAGACCACCTCTAGGGTCCAAAATTCTGGCGACGGCTCTCGGGAAGCTGGACACTCTGCTAGGTGCAAGTGCCCCAAAAGGCCAGGTCTGGATCCCAGAGGCCAAGCTGTCAGTGAAATGCCGGTGCTGGTGGTCCCGATCACCGACCCCATGTGTGGTGCGAAATCGCAAGCGGCCGCTC
>NW_028289784.1:0-52799 GCF_059628265.1 Tinamus guttatus | reverse complement strand
CTTTCTCTCTTTCTTTCTCTCTCTCTCTCTCTCTCTCCCTCTCTTTTACCTCCCCACCGGGCTCTGGGCACTGTTTTGGGGGGAATCGCTGCCTCCCCGGCATTCTCCGCTGTTCTTCGAGGTCTCCAGCCCTGCTCTCTCCGCAGGAACCAGAGGAGCTGATCCAAGTTCAAAGTCACGTCGCCGTCCCTCCTAAGAGGCGCTTTATTCCCCTACAAACCGCAAACCCCCTTTCCCCCGTGTAACCGGCCAAAAAAAAAAAAAAAAAAAAAAAAAAGGAGGGGAAAAGGAAAAAAAAAAAAAGGAGCAGGGCAGGGAGGGAGGACGGGAGGGGCCGGGCCCGCACTCGCTCCAGGGCCGCGGCTCCGACTCGCCGCATCCCGCGGAGGAGGGAAGCGCTCGCTCCCAGTCCCCGCCACAAGTTTTTCAACAGTTCCTGGAGGGGCCAGACTCGCAGAGCCAGGGCAGCCTTCCGGGAAAACACCCCCGATTTGTAAGTGTATATATTTTTCTCCCTCCCAAGTCTTTCAAACTGCTCTTGGTTCGCTCTTACTCTCACCGGCTGCTAATGAGGAGGGAGCTGCCGGACTAGGGTGGAGAGAAGGGAAAGAGCAGCCCTCTTTTTGCGCATTTCGCTTTATTTTCTCCTATTTATGTATGTATTTGTTTCCTGGGCTCTCTGTGTTCTCCAAACGGCCTCCGCCTCCCAGCACGCTTCCCGCCCGGGCGGTGCGCGCTGCGCGGGCGCGCACCCTGCGCGCTGCCGGGAAAGGCGGCCGGGCTGGAGGGAGACGGGTACTCGCACTGCCTAAATCCCGCTCCGCAGCGCGAGGACCACGGGAGGCGAAGTCACCTCGGAAGAGCAGGCCCGCCGAAGCAGCATCACCCGCTCCGCGGAGCCCCGCAAATTGCGCGGGTTGCTCAGAGGGCCGCTGGGCTGCAGGTCAGCTTTGATTCCACCCGCCCGGGCCACTTCTAGGCCGGGCGACCTGTGACCCGGTGAAGAGGACATGTGTGGAGCTGCGGCTGCCCCTGGAAAACGCACCTCGGCACAGACAGCCTTTGTGAGCCTCGCAGGGCAGCCGATGGAAAAGGCTGGGGGGGAAATAATGAAAATCTCAGCCAAAGCTGTAACTTCTAAATGCCTCTCTCTTTTTTTTTTTTTTTGGTAAGCACGATGGCGCAGGGAGGAAGCAGCAGGCAGGAGCGCCTTCCTTTCATGTCATTAATATTTATTGATCCCTCAGTGGCACTTAGTAAAACAAAATAAAATAATAATAAATAATAACAGCAGAGCCGCCGCATGCAAGGCAAGGCCGCGGGTGCGGCGGAAGGAGGCGCGGAGCCTGAAGGACGCGGAGGATCCGCAGCTGAGCGGGGCCGCGCACTTTGCGAGCCCCGTTGCGAGGCTCTCGGGGGGGGGAGCGCGGCCCCCCCCCGAAACGGGGCTCATCGGGGGCGTCGTTATCGCCACCTCCCCGCAATGGGGACGTTGGGGACAACTCAGGGCTTCGCTATAGGGCGCACCGGACTTTGTAATACAATTTAGGCTGTCACTCATAAATAACAGTGCCATATGGTTACCATATTGCTTAGACAAGTAAAGCCGTCAAAGTGTCACTATTTGATTTATCTCAACTGCTTCTTCCAACGGTGACGTTGGGCTGCGGGGAGCGGCGAAGGCGAATGGAGGGGGTAGAGAAAACCCAGAGCAAAATTTGGCCCGGGTTTCCCGAGGCCGCCTCTGTCTCCACCTCTCCCTGTGTCCGCATGTGCCGCGGACGGACGGACGGACGGGCAGACACGCGTGCGGTGCTTCCCACTTTGCGGCTCTGAGCACTTCCCACGGGCGGGGAGTACGTTTTCCCTGGCCCTGAAAATAGCGGCACTTCAAATTTCCCTTCGCCGAAAGGCCCCCTCCGCCCCAATGGTGCGGACGGGCCCCTTGCGCTACCGCCCCTGAGCCCTCCCTCCCGGGGCCACTTTGGTGCGTGAGGCCCAGAAAAACGGCGTTTTCTGGGAGCAGGAGACGTTTATTGCTATTTATCTACGAGACAGCCTCCCCTGGCCCCCTGCAGCCAGAGGCGGACCGGGCTGGGGGGCAGAGTCCTGGCTCTCCGTGCGTGTTCCCGTGACAGATCCCAGCAGCGCGGGGGCACCCACGGAATTGCCCGTGGGATCCCGAACCCTTGGATGCCCTGCCTTTGCCCCGGTGCAGCCGCGCTCTTGGCACGCGTGGGGCTCCCGCCGCACCGCAGCGCTGGCCGCGCCGTCTCCCTCACTGCCCGCGGCGTGAACGCGGAGCGTTTGTAAACGCCGTAGGGCGCCGTTTGAGCGCGTTTGCGGCGCGCACTATCAGCTCCGACGGCGCTCCCCGGGCTGCGGGAGGAGAGCGGTGGGATGCGACCCCTCTCGGCCTCCCCAACCCGCCGCCAGCCAAAATCGCCCCAAACGCCCCCGGGAGTTGGCAGCGAGTCTCAAAAACGGGCGGGTTTCCATCTCCCTCCCCGGGGAGTGATGGGTCAGCCGCTTTCTGTGCGGCTGTAAAAGATTCTTTTCCTTTATATATATATATATATATATATATAGGCTCATAAACGGGGGATTGACATATATGCGAATTAAGACGTATGGAATCGATGACAGGCTCACGTCACGCGGCGCCTACCGGGGGCTGCCGGCAGAGGCGGCAGCGCAGAGTGCCTATAGCCCTATTTTATGTATAGTGTATATATAAACTATATATACCATATATAATTTATATATATACTATATAAAAGTATGGTATATTGTACATGGCATTATATGTGCTCTATTTATATCATAAGAGATATATGCGTTTTACATGTATGTCTAGTCTTCCCACTAGTGCGGGAAGAAAAGTTTTTACTGCCCCGTACAACCCGGGTTTTTAAAAAACCCCGGGATTACTCATATTACTCATCCCTGCTCTTTTCGTCATGGTCCCGCCGGCCGGCGCCCCCCGGCACGTCCAGACGAGCCCGGAGCTCCGCCGAGGGGGAGCTCCTCTCCGCAGGTGCCTGGAGGGGGAACCCGGCACCCTCCTCCCGCCCCCTTTGGGTTCGGAGTCCAAATCCTGACCGGTTTCCACATGTGAGTAGTGACGGGGATGTATGTGTAGGTACACACACTCGCCCCCACGCAGCACCCCCAGCTTTAGGGGGAGCTATTGCCGCCTCTGTGAGAGCGTGGAGATTCCGCACCTATCTTGTCCTTGCTGCATGAAAGGTGGTGGGAGCCGCTTGGAGATTTGTGGGGGAGACCCCCCGATTGCTCGGAGCAACCCCGACCCCCGGCGAGATACGCAGCGCGGCGGCCCCGACGGGGCGGCCCGTCGCGGGCTCCAAAACTGCTGCTGCCTCCCGAGCATGTGCGGCGGGGCCTCCCCCCGCAGCTGCTCACTCATTTATTTTCTAAAGGAAAGGAATTCCTCCTCCCCCTCTCCTTTCCCGTCTTTTTTTTTTTTTTTTTTTTTTTTTGGAAAGCGTTGGCTGCTTTCCCCAAGTGCTGCCTTCAATCGCGTGCCTTGCTCAGGAGCGCGGTAGCCTCGGCCTCGCGAGTGTGCGTTGAGTGTGTTTGTTGTATGTTGCGTGTTCTGTGTGTGTGTCGTGTGTGTTGTGAACGCGTTGTGTGGGGGTTGCGTGTGTGTCTCATCGGGGCGCGCTTTCCTGAGGACTCACCGATGAATGAATGACGGTCTTCACAAAACTAATAAAAATAAATAAAATAGGAAAAACAAACAAACAAAACCCCACCACCTCAGTCAGCCTCGACGGCCCCTGCGGCAGCCCCTGAGCAGCTCCGAGGGTGAGGAACAGAAACCCCCGCACTCCCCGCTCCGCGTCGCGCTGCCCCCCGGGGAGACGCACATGGATCTGGGGGGCAGCATGGGAGAGGCGCCCCGTCGGGCCCCGCGAGAAGTTTTTTAAATTATTTTTTCATTTTTCGTTATTTTTTCCCCCCGTTTTTTCGTATTTTTTTCCCGCAAGTGCAACTCGCCCCCAGGGGGGCGGACGGTCCGGCGGGGGCGGATCCCCGCTGCGCCGCCGGCCGGAGCGGGAGCCAATGGCGCGGCGGCGCGCGCTGCCAATCATCGCGCGCCGTCCAATCCCCGCGGCGCGGGCGCCGCGGCCGCGCGGCCCCGCGCGCCGCTCCGGCGCGTCCCGCGGCCGCTCCGCCAATCGCGCGCGGGCGCCGCGCGGCCGCGGAGCCGCGGAGCCGCCGGGGCGCGCGTTAAAGCGCCGCGCGCCGCGCGCATGTGGGCGCGGGCGGGCAGCGGCGCCGCCGCGCGCCTCCGTGGGGCCGGCGCGGAGCCGCCCGCGGGCGCGGCGAGCGCCCCCCCGCGCGGCGCGCACATGGCCGGCTGCCCGTCGGGGGGCGCCGCGGGGCGCGAGGGGCCCGCGCGGCGGGAGCCGCCGCCCGCGGCCGCGCGCGCGGAGCAGGGCCCGGCGCCCCTCGCGCCGCTGCCGCCTCCGCACGGCGCCTTCGCCGCCTTCGCGCCGCCCGCCGAGCGCCTCCCGCCGCTCAACGGGCACCTGCGCCTGGCGGCCGCGGCCGCGGAGCTCTACGCGCGCGCCGAGGAGCGCTACGGGGCCGCCTCGACGCCGGCGCTGCGCGGCTACGTGAAGCTGAGCGGCGGCGGAGCGGGCGGCGGCGCCGCGGGGCCCTGGCTGCGCTGCCCGCGGCCGCCGCTCAAGCAGGAGCTCGTGTGCAAGTGGGTGGCGGCGGCGCGCGCGCCGCGCCCGTGCGCGGGCACGTTCGGCACCATGCAGGAGCTCGTGGGCCATGTCAGCGCGGAGCACGTCGGCGGGCCCGAGCAGAGCAGCCACGTGTGCTGCTGGCAGGAGTGTCCCCGCCGCGGGAAGCCCTTCAAGGCGAAGTACAAACTCATCAACCACATCCGCGTGCACACGGGCGAGAAGCCCTTCCCCTGCCCCTTCCCCGGCTGCGGAAAGGTCTTCGCCCGCTCCGAAAACCTCAAGATCCACAAGCGGACGCACACAGGTGGGTACCGCGGCCCCGCACACTTCCCAGGCTCGTCGTTTTTTCCTTCTATCTTTATTTTCCACCCTCTGGTACGCGCCGTCGGACATGTGACTTTTTTTTTTTTTTTTTAATCATGAATAAATAATTCGGGCCCCGCGCCCGCTTCTGGCCCGCTCTCTCTCCACCCCCTCCGCAAACCCCCTCCTCACGTCCCGGATAAACACGCGGATTAGGAGATAACGCGGGGCTGGAGAGAGGGGAGCAGAGAAGGCGCCTTCGGGGCTCGGCTCCTGCTGCCGTCGCGTCCCGTTTCCTTCGTTTCTTCGGGAAGGCGCGGGGGGGGGGGGGGGGACACTTTGAGATGGGGCTCGGGGGTCCCACGGGTTCCATAGCGGCGGAGAGAAGTTTCCCTCGCGCCCCGCGGAGCCAGGGGATGGGTTGAGGGGGGAGAGGAAATGCCGCCTTTTCGCGGACTCTTCTGCCCCGCTGCCTTTGGGGGAAAAAACTTCAAAACCTGAAGCTCGATGCGCCTCCGTCGCGGGTCCACGCGGGGGAGGGGAAGGAGGTTTGGGGAAGGGGGGCCGGAATGCAGCCGGAAAATAAGGAAAAACACGCCCGACCTGTTCGCGTTCCCGGGCGCGGTTGGCAGCTCCGAGCCGGGGCCGCGCACGGGCTCCGCGGCTCCCTCTCCGGTCCCCTCCTGCCCCGGTCCCGCGGGGGCCCTGGGCCCCCACGCGGGGCTGCGCGGGCAGACAGGGCTTCCCCACGCGGGCTCGCGCCCCGCACTCTCCCCCTTCACGGGGTTTTTCGCTGTAGCCCCCGCGAGTGGGAGCAGGGCCCACGCAGGACGCGCCTTCCCGACCCGCCCACGCGCGGCCCCTCGCGGCGGAGGCGGCATTTTTAGTCGCTCCGGTTTCACCCCTCTCTCGGGGTGGGGGCCGCAAAGTCCTCGGGGACCGCGGCCGTTTTTTAAAGAAGAAAAAAGGCCAAAATCTTCACGCGTGCGTGGGCTCCTCGGGCGGGGGATCGGGGGATGCGTTTCCTCACCAGGAGGTAGAACAAGTCTGCAGTTTAGGTGGCGGGTTCTTGGCCGGGGGTGGGGGGAGGCCTTTTTTTCCCCTTCTTTTAGCGCTGCCCTGCGCCGCGTTAGCCCGCGGCGGCCGGCGATGGGCCGCGCAACTATTGCCTTTTCTGGGGCAAATAACCCCCCCTCCCAAACACTCCCTCCCCATGCCCCAAATCCTCGTTTTCCTACCAGCAACGAGCGCTTGCAAAGCGGTGCAGCTCGGGATCCCCCGACGGAGCCGCCCTCACCCCCCAAAACATCGCGACGCCCAAGTCCCCGCGGACCCCGGCGCCGCAGCCGCTCGCCGCGGCGCGGCCGCTTCCTCGGGCTGAAACTCCCTACAAATGGTTAAGCTCTGACGTGACGCCCTCGTCAGAGAGAGACGGGGACACTTTCGGACCCGTCTTGCTTCTGTTTTTGGAAATTTGATCATTGCCATCTCCATGCTCGCTAAAACCAGCAGTTTAGTCTTTTTGCCTTTTTTTTTCTTTTTAAATATATTTTTTATTATTATTTTTTTCAATATATTTTGAAGCTCCGATGGAAGCAATTTGCCGAGCAGCTCCGGTGCCTGCTGCAAATTGTACACATCACTCTCTCCGATGCCTTTCCCTGAAACTATTCGTGGTGCAGATAGCATTCGTGTTGCAAAACTTTTTTCCTTTTTAAAAATATTTCTTTAATAAAGCGATACTGATACAGCGAACTCCCCCAGCAGGTTCGTTTTCTTTTCCGAGAAAATGAACAACCGGGTGACTCTGCACTGCACATTTTTTCTCGTGGGAGTAAGAATGTGCGTTGCTTTCTGTGCATGTGAAAACTGCATTTTAAAACTCGAGGTGTATTTTCTCAACGTCTTTATACGCACATTTATAAACTTGCTTCTTCTCTATGGTGCATCTACTCCGCTGCTAGGTGAGCAGCTTTATAACTGAATAAAAACAAAAGTTGGTGTATACATGGGCTGCGGAGCTTTTTTTTTTTTCTGTAGTAACTGCGGGGAGATAGATGGTTTTTAAAAATAAAACTCGTTTTCTTTTTTTCCCTTACTCTTTCGGCAGATTTTATATGAATATGCGAGCTTTAAGAGAGGCTAAAAATCAAAATGGCATGGTGGAAGTTAGGTGTCCATCGCGAGAGTTGCTGCTTTGTGTATTATTATTTTTTCGGAATGTCCTCTCCGCATCATATCTTGCAATATTCACCTCCCCGTGCCTAGACCGAGAGCATTTCCAGCTGAGAAGTGGCAGGGATCGCGTTAAGGACTATGGTCCGTGTGCGCGATTTGTCAGCCCCACGTGCAGTGTGACCAAACGAGGAAATGTTGTTCCCCCTGAAATTCCCTCCCGCGCGCAACGCACTCGTTTGGCACATTTTTTTTTTTCCTTTACCTCCCTCCTCCTTTCCCCCTCCACTGGTCATTTCTCTAATGGGCATTAACCGAGCTGTGGGCAGGGGCTCCGTGTCGCCAAACACTCGCCCCCGGGGCCGCGCGCCGGGGGCGCTGCGGCGTGAGGCAGCCCCGGGCCCCCCGACAGCCGCGCGTAACTGCTAAGCAATGCGGAAAGCTGCGGAAACGCAGCCCCCCGGGGGGATTCTCCTGCTCCTTGCCTTTTTTTTTTTTTTAACCCTCAGGAGACAGATCCCACAAGAGCAGCACTCAGGGCCCTGCTCGTCCTGCCCCCGCCCCACGCGCCCCCCTTGTTTATATCCGAGCGGTTAAACAGGTGCTGCTTTTACCCCCCTTCCCCCCTCACCCATTAAAACCCGGCGCAGGGAAGCGCGAGGCGGGGGGGGGGGGGGGCGGGGATTAAGCGCGGGATGCGGCAGCCGCGCTCCTGGATGGCGTTTTGTTCATTAGTCCCGTAATGAAGGGGTTTCTGGGAGTGAGCCCGGGCCCTGCCTCGAGGTGCTCTATCCATCCATCCATCCATCCATCCATCCATCCATCCATCCATCCATCTATCTATCTATCTATCTATCTATCTATCTATCTATCTATCTATCTATGCTCCCCGGGCCACAAGCGACATCTCCAAGGTGGCAGGAGCCGCGTGGATGCTCCCCACGCCAGGCCGCGCGCGTGGCCCCTTATGGCTTCTCCCTCCTTGGTGGGAGGGGGGAGGAGGGGAAGAAAAAAGTAATTATTATAATAAAAATCGGAATGCGACGGGCGCCTCCTGACCGCCACGCTCTTCCCGGCAGGGGAGAAGCCCTTCAAGTGCGAGTTCGACGGCTGCGACAGGAAGTTCGCCAACAGCAGCGACCGCAAGAAGCACTCGCACGTGCACACGTCGGACAAGCCCTACCTGTGCAAGGTGCGCGGCTGCGACAAGTCCTACACGCACCCCAGCTCCCTGCGCAAGCACATGAAGATCCACTGCAAGTCGCCGCCGCCCTCGCCGCGCTACGGGGCGCCCCCCGACGGCCCGCGGGCCCCGGAGGCCGCCGCGGAGCCGGGCCCGGAGGCGGCAGCCGAGGCGCCCCGCGCCCGCGCCGCCCTCTCGCCGCCCGTCACCGACCTCAGCGAGTGGTACGTGTGCCAGGCCGGCGGGGCGCCCCGGCGGCCGCGCTCGCCCCTCGGCCGCGCCGACGAGCCCCACAGGACCGCGGCGGGCAGGGCCGCCCCATAGGGGCCGCTCCGGGCCGCGCCGTCGGGGGTGGCGCCCCCGCCGCGCTCGCCCCCGCCTGGCCTGGCGGGCTGGGCTGGCAGTGCCACCCGGTGGGACTCGCGCTATTTATTCCGTGTACGAAACCCTATGGTGTTTGTACGGTAACTAATTTAATTAAAGAGACTCGGACTTTTTTTTTTAAAGAAAACAAACAAACAAAAAAGACACACAAAAAATAAAGGCCACGCCGGACTGTCTCCGCGCTCGACCCCGAGTCGCGCTTGCTGCAGCTCGTCTCTGAGACCCGCGGGGCAGCGCGCAAGCTGCGCGCCCGCGGAGCCCCCCGCAGGGCCCCGCGCGGCCTCGGCTCCTTCTGCCGCCGTCCCAGGGCCTCCTGCCCCGTCGGGGATGAGCCCCAATCCGCACTGCGACCCGGCACCTGCTGGGGCTCCAAGGACAGCTTACTCATCCCGTTAAATCATCACCATAATGACAAAATGAAATAAATGCGTTTTTTCCCCTTTCTGTCTTTCAATCCAGCTCATTTGTAATTGTCGCTTTCTCTCCTGAGCCGAGGGGTCCCTGGCGGCCCCGGTGTCTCCTGTGTGGTGTCTGTTCCTCCCGGAGCTGAAATCATGTGGAAACGGTTCAGAAGAGGGAAGCCAAGAGAGGCAGCGCTTCTCCTAGCACCCCCGCCCCGCGCCCTGCATGCCCAGGGCTTCCAAAACAGCCCAGGGAAAACAGAAACCCACTGCTATTTGACAACTGCGATACTCGGATACATTTTTTTTCCAAAAAAAAAAAAGGAAGAAACAAAAGCTGACAGAGATTTTCCCATTTTTTTTCCTGGGGTTGGTATTATTATGGCTCTTTTTTAAGTCTAGAAAAATAATTTTTAAAAGGGAAGGAAAATAATAATGATAAAGAGGTCGCCTTGCCCCGTCGCTCCGCGCAGCCCCCTCGCAGCCAGGCCGGAGGCTGCGAGGACCCGGCCCTGCCGCCCGACGAGGCGGGTGTCTTGGGGGCAGAAGGATCGAGCGGGTCGGTTAAAAATATTTATCTAATTGTTTGAGCTTTATTTCTCCGCTGCAGCCCAAGCCTCCGTGCGCGCCCCTGCGCCGGGCAGCGTGACCCGGCAGGAGGAGGAGGAGGAGGCCGGAGCTGATGCGGAGCGGAGCGCTCGGGCCGGCCCGGGGCCCCCGGCCCCCCTGAAAGCGCCGGTTCCTGCGCGGAGGCTCTGCGGAGGAGCCGCCTCCCCCGCGGGCGCCGCGGAACCTGCCCCGCGCCCGGGAGAGGCGGCCGCGCGCGCAGCCGGGCGCGCCGCACAGCGGGTTAATTTATTTTCTGGCACCAGCCCCCCTTTTCTGTTCTTTTCTTTTTCCTTTTCCCCTGCTTTTTCCCCTTTGTTTTTACCTTTTCTTTTTTTTTCTCCCATTCTTTTTTTTTTCCTTTCTCCTTTCTCCTCTGGAAGAGTAGAGAGAACACCAAAGAATTCCGTCATTAATTTTGGTGATAAATCGTTGTTTATGATGCCGTGGTTTGTTAAAAAAAAAAAAGTCATTATATTTTCCGGCTTACTTGAACGGACAAAGTCATGTGCAACAGACTCTCCCTGCATGTCTTCTGTGCGGTGCGTTGGTGGTGATGATGATGTATGATATATATATATATATGCACACATTATATATATATAGTTCATAGAGATATTATTAGTACAGTGCATGGTGCTGTCGCTCTGGAAGCCTTTCAACGTTATCTTCATACTGTTGTGGTGGATTTAAAGAAGCAGACTTGAAAACTGTTACTTTAAGAAACAAACAAAACTTGAATAGGGGATTTTTTAAAAAAACTTCATTTGAATTGCTTTTTATTCATTTTTTCAAGGCTTTTTGGAATAAATAGAAAATAATAAAAGTAAGGTACGGAGTTTTTAAAATAGTAATTTATGTAACGTAATCTTAGAGATGTTTTGATGCTGATTTATAAACGAATCTTTTAATTTATGCCCCCAACCCCCCAGTAATAGACTGCACTATACGTTACTTCATTGCAGGGTTTATAAAATATGGCGCTGGGGGGATATATCGCTATTCTTTATGTACTTGCTACACGTAGAGCCACACTCTCGCCCATCGATTTTATGACACATGATACGTCCTCAATAAAATTCAGAATAATATAATTCCTTCTTCCTCTCTGTAAACACCGGAAAGACATAAAAATAAAAAAAAAAGAGAGAGACGGAGAGAGAGAGAGGGAATAATTATCGAGCAAATGGATAATAATGATGATGATAATAATAATGTCTTATTTCTACGCATGGCGTGTGCCTTGCTGCAGAGAGGAGGTCGCGCTGGCCCAACGCGCACGCGGAGGGTCAGAAGCGAGGCAGGAGAGAGAGTCGCTGCGCGGCAGCGTCGAAGAGGAGGAAAGAGCTGGGGGATTTGGGACCACCTGGGGTAATAACCGGATTTTTTTTTTCTTTTTCCTAGCAAACATGTAAGCAAGAAACGTTCCTCGGCTCCATTCTCCCCGCGGTCTCGGGTTTTCCGCACGCGAGTCGCTGCCCATGGAAGGAGCCCGCGGTTGGTGCCGGGCTGCGCTCCTAAGGGTAAAACTCCGGGAAGCCCGGGCGAGTTTGGCGCATGGACGGAGGGATGGATGGACGGACGGAAGGGTAAATAGTAGCCGGACAGGCGGATTAGAGAAGCGCAGGCTGAAGTCAGGCATTTATCCGCACGCTCCTTCCCCTCTCTCTCCCTCTCCCTCTCTCTCTCCAAGTCAGCTAATCAAAGTATCAGCACTGACAAATCCAAATCAATTGAAATGTTAATATTTACTTTGGAGGGGGAAAAAAAAGGTCTTCTTGTCAATCTCCCCTGACAATAAGTTAAATAGCTCCAGTCTGCAGTAAAAGACATAAGGGAAAAATGTATAGAAAAAAAAGTCAGGCTATAGGTAATGTCGTGCTCTTACTTGAATGGAAAAAAAAAGAGAAAAAAAAGGAGAAAAAAGAATTTGGGGTATCTGCATGAGCAGATGTGTTTCGCTGGCAGTGACTTCGGTGAGAGAAATCCCGGCTGAAATCCGCTATTGGAAAAAAAAATGCGAGACAGAGATGTGTGGCAACATCCTCGTGGATTATATCCTATTCTAAAAAAAAAAAAAAAAAAAAAAAAAAAAAAAAAAAAAAAGGGAGCCCAGATTTTTTTCCATGTGATTTAGCGGCGCTCGAAAAATGACTGGTCAAAATGTCAAGAACAGTTTCACCAAAGGTTAGAGTGTTTTCAAGGCAGTTTGTCAAACGTGGTAAAGGTGAAACAGGTTGCAAAGAGTTGTTTCAAGGGAGATGACAATAACCAACATGCGAAGCAGAAAAACACTCATAAATGAGGGCTCCCAATCAATGGGAAAACTTATAGCTCTCTAATGAAGTTTCTGGTGAAAAGGAGGGCAGCACAAAGCCACCGGGACATGAATCATTCATGGGAAATATAAAAGATAAAAGATAGCTGACAATAAGCAGGACCTTGTATAGAGTGTCTAAAACAAGTTTCCCCTTCTTATTTTCTGCTCCGGGACGCCCAATCTCCCGCTCCGAGGGCTCCCTGTCCACTCTATAGAGTTAAAATTGACCAGTGCGCGTCCTGCGCCACTTCAAAGCAATTTTGCGCGGAGCGGAAGGCTTGGCGCTTGGACAATCTTCATGGTGTGTTAGGATTTCTATGGCAATTGGCAAGCAAGACGTTCCCATCTGAATATGCCTCAAAGAAAGCCACTTATTGACACTAAGTTGGCCATCATCAAAGACTTCATCTTTTTTTTTTTTTTTTCTCTCTCGTGGAAAAAAAAAAAAAAAGTGTTCCTCACAAACACAGTTTAAATCACCCACCTTTGTGTCGGGGGCTGCGGGACGTCGCCCCCCGCACTACGCGTCGCCGCCCGGGCCCTTTAAAGGCGAGAGGAGAGCGGCGGCAGCGAAGGTTGAAGGGGCCAACAAATCTCGGGAGTGTGGGAAACGGCGAGGAGAGGGGGGAGCCCCCCGAAACCAGCAGCCGAGTTGCCCCCATCATCCGAGGGGACGGGCTCCTGCTTGGAATGTCCGGACGGAGGGCAGCAGGAGCCTGGGTTTTATCTCTCTATTCATCCATCCATCCACCCACCCATCCATCCAAATAACTACCTACCTACCTGCTTACCTGTCTACCTACCACTCTACCTACCTACCCACCTACCTATCTATCTAACTATCTGTTTATTTATTCCCCGCGTGCTTTGTGCCGCTGGAGACGCCGGCAGGCCCCGGCCAGGCGGCTCCCGCTTTTCCCCTCGGCGCGACATTCCCAGGTACGAGCAGAACGGCCCCGGAACGCGCCGGGATCCCCCCTCCCGGTGCCGCCGCGCTCCCGCATTCACACGCACCCCACGCAAGGGCCTAATCAGGCAGGGAGAAGTTCAAAGGCAGGTTCTTTGAAATTCAAAGTACTGCCTTTTTTTTTTTTTTTTTAATGGTGCATCAGCGTGCAGCGTTGGGATTGCTATGGCAATGGGCGCAGCCCGAGCGGGCTGCATTTCAAGCAGCCCACCTCGATTCGAGACACTCTATTAAGATACAGTTGCGCTGACCTTTAGTTACACGCCGCGTTAGCGCAGTCAATTTTCGCTGCATCAGGGCGGCTCATATTTTTTGGTCTCTCTCCCCAGCCACCTGGTCTATCTATTTGCTTATTTGTTTATTTGTTTAATTGTTTGTTTATTTATTTATTTATTGGAGGGGGGCGGAACCTTTGCAGTGTCCCCCCTAAATAAGCAGGGAGGAAGCCCCATCTCTCGCCGCCCTCCTCCTTGCACTGCCCCCTCTTTTTGTTCCCCCCCAAGCACTTTTATTTGCAGAGCGATTGTCCTTTGTTTATTTAATACAAGCCCCGTGTGAATGGCCAAAAATAAACACGATGAAAAATAACCAAACAGATGAATTCCGCCAAGTGAAAGAAAGAGGGGGCGGGGGGAAGAAAAGAGAAAAAAAAAAGAAAAAGAAAAAAAGCGGGGACTTAACAGCGGCGCGGAGCCGCGCGGCGCTTTGAAGGGCGCTCGTCGCGGGGGAGATGCCATCGGGTCTCCCTAACGACGCCGCTGGCTCGCGAGGGCCCCGCTTTTGTCCCCGATTTGTTCCCGCCCGCTCCCCCCGCGGGCGCGCAGCCCCCCGCGCGCCCGGCCCCGCCGCGCGGGCCCGCGAAACGGGCGATAAAACAGAGGGAAAAAGTCGCGGAGAGAGACACGCCGGGCGCTCACTCGGCCTCTCTAGTATTATTAATAATTATTGCTTATCATTAGTAGTATTGTTTTATCATTATTTGTTTATTTCGGGCAGAGCAAAGGGGAGTTGGGAGGACACAGGGTTCCCCCCTCACCCTTTCAGCCCCTCTCCCTGCCCCCCCCCAAATGCGGCCCCTCTTTTGCTCCGTCCCAAGCAAGGAGGGGGGAGGGGAGGGGCGCAAAACTCTCCCTGTCCCGTCCTTCCTTCCCCTCCGCCCCTTCCCCCCCCCCCCCTTTTCTCCTTTTCCAAGCGATTTTCCCAGGCAGAGACATATTTAATAAGGGCTGTTTATTAGGATGGCGCTTTGAAGGCTCGCCCCCGGAGCCCCGTGCCCATTGAGGACGAGAAGGCGACTCTTAAACCGCATTTTAAAGGCAGGAAGTAGCCCCCGACCCCGCTCCGAGCCTTTGAGCACATGGCACCGCTCAGAAACAACAGTTCAAGGGTAAAATGGCACCGCGGTGCCGAGGCGCGGACAGGCACCCACGTAGCCGCGGAGAGAGGGGTGGCCGCGGCACAATGTGCTTTTTGTGTCGCGCCCTGTCACAAGGGCCGCGTTGTTTGCTTTAGAGGCTGCGCCTGTTACACTTCCTTGGAAGGGCCTGTGTTCAACAAGAGTTATAAGTCATCCACAACAACAAACATTTTGATTTTCTTTGCCTGAAGGGCTTTCCCTGGCCGTGGGCACCGTGGAAAAATAATGTACTCGCTTAGAAAGGAGCACCAGTAGCGGCATTACAAGCCCGGTGCATTAAATATTGAATGACACGAGGGAAGGAAAAAAAAAAAAAAAAAAAAAAAGGAGCTTGTGTAGTGGCGCTTGGCCTTAAAGTCCTCCTTCAACTTCGCCTCCAGCGCCTGGCGCGCTCTGCAAGGGGGTTAATCAAGGGCCGCGCCTCATTTGCAGGAGCCGCCTGCGCTGCCCGCGGGGCTCTCCGCGCACACGCGTGGGTCTCCTCTGGTTTTGGGAGCCGGGGGGGACCCGGGGAAGGGAGCGGGCCCGGCGCCGCGGTGATGGGCGCTCGCGGCGCCGGGGCTTCTCCGCCCGTTTCGCAGGGCCGCGCTGGCGAGGGAGAGGAGGGAGGGCTCAGTTTGTTTCGAATTAATCGTTTTCCAGGGGAAGAAAAAAAAAAAGAAAAAAAAAGGAACTAATCCTCTCCCAGATTCCCGGAAAACCCCTAGGAGGCACCGTCCCAGCCCGCGCCGCCCCGGTGGGAAGAGGCTGCGCGCCCGTTCCCGCGTGGGCTCCTCGGGCCCCGGAGCGGGATGGAGTTGGGCGACCCCCGCTGCCCCGGGTTTGGGGACGACCTGGGGACAAAAATGGATCTCCCCGTACCTGGGGGCCCCGTGTGCCGCCGTGAGGAAGGAGCCGAGAGGGCAGTCTGGGGAAAGAGGTGGCCACTTTTAGAAAAGAGGGGCCCGGCCAAGGTGGAAGTGGGGGCCGGGGCGGGGGCAGCTTCGCTCTGACCTCCCCTACAGGGGGGCGAGTTGAGGCAGGGAAGGCCGAGCTGGGAAACCCAATAGTCTCTTTTTTTTTTTTTTTTTTTTTATGTCTGCGCCCCCCCTCCTCCTCCCGCTTTCACACGACTAAAGCGCTCCGAGTGCCCTTTCAAACAAGAGAAAAAGAAAGAGAGGAAAAAAAAAGATCCCCTTCAAGTTAGAAACGGGCACACATCCCCTTCCAGGCACCTTGCCAAGATCTCCCAAGCCGCCTACCTGGCACTCGGGCTTAAGTTTTCCCGAAGAAGTGAGTTCAGAAGAAGGAAGGAGGAGGGCGGGGGGGTATGAGCGGGGCGGGGGGGCTGGAGTAGCAAGACACAAGTTCAGAGCTCCGCTTCCCCCCCTGGCTTTTTTAACCGCGCTGGGCAAGCGGAGCGGAGCTCGCAGCCAGTGAGTACCCAGGGCACCGCGGCGGGGATGGGGGCTGCGAGGTGCAAACGGCATCCGGGGGGTGGAAAAGAGCGGCCTGGTGGGATGCACAGGAGGGGGCGGGGGCACTTGGGGACTCGCCTCCCCAAACTTGCCCAGTGGCCCCTCGGGCAAGTTTGGGGAGGCGAGTCCCCCCGCCGCGCTGCAAAAGTCACAGCTGTGACTTCACCTATTAGCCCCGATGTCTTTCCGAGGAGCTTGACGGAGTTAAACATCCCACAATGGGCGCTCTGGGGCGCCTCGAGCCTGACCTCTACCCGGTTTTAATAGTTTCATAGGAACTTCATTAAATCAATTACTTAGTGAGCACATCATCATTTATTTGTAATTAGCACTGAAGGGCTTGATTTTTTTTTCTCTCTCTTTTTTTCTTTCCTTTTTTTTTTTTTTTTTTTTTTTTTTTTTTCGGCAGCCCCGTTCCCAGCGGGGTTGGCCATGTACTACAAGCACTTTTGTTTGCCGGGTGTGTTGACTCGGGGTATTATTCGGCCGCCACAATAAAAGTGTAATCTTCACGTCTTAATCTAGCGTTCCGGGGGGAAAGGAAAACAAACACGGCGCGAACGAGGCGCTGGACCCTCGCTTCCTCCCTCCTCCTCCTCCTCGTCGCGGCGCAGGCTGCAAACGGGCGCTTCCCTTCGGGAGGGATAGGGAAGAAATGGGGAGGGCACCAGGGAGGTGCCCGCAGGCTGCGAGGACCCACGCGCGGCGAGACGAGTCCCCCGCGCCGGGCCCGGGTGCCTGGGAAGGGCGGGAATGGCCCCAAAAGAGCGCGGGTCGCCGAAATGCGGGAGCGGGGCCGCGCAGCCCCGTCCTCCCGCCTGCCTGGGAGAGGCGCTGGGACGAGCCTGGATCCGGGGTTTTATCAGGGCAGCGATGGGAAGGGCCGCTTCCATGGCGGGAGCGTGTTCGGAGCAAGCCCGCCTCTCTGCGCCAAAGCCTCCCAGCGCTGGTGCTGTTAATCGCTTGCACGGGCTTAAGGCCCATTTCCAGGGGGAAATTCCCATTTCCTCCTCACTGGAAAGGGCCCTTCAAGCCCTTCAAGCCAGCCGAGCAGCTCAGCCCCTGTCACTGTTCGCAAACCTGGCCGGGCTCCGGGGCCCCTGCGCCCCGCACGGGACTGTGGGGCAGCCAAAGGGCTGCCAAAGGGAGCCGATCAAAACGGCAACACAGGATGAAACACAAGCCCTCCTTGCTTTCTGCTAACAGACACCACCTAATTAAGGAATACTCGGATCCCACAAAAACACAGGCTCTCCGCACTGACGTCAAACCCCTCCTTGAAAGCCACAAAACACCCGAGGCTGCCCGGGCACCCAGGCCCTCCTGCGAGGGGCTTCCTTCACCGTCTCGTGGTGCCTGGCTTTGCGTGGTGGGAAGGGAGCCTCAGCCCAGGCGGCTCTGCAGATTCCAGCTTTCCTGGGGAAGAGCCAGGGCTGGATTGTAGTCCCCGAGGGTGTCTAATTTCCAGGGACAACCCTTTGTGACTGCAGAGTGAGGCCGCTGCGTGCGCTCCTGGTGCCGGCACTGCTGCCCGTGCCCAGCGAGGCACCCAGTGCCTCAGGCCGCAGGCACTAGGGGGTGAAATCCATGGGGATTTCATTTACAGGGTGCAGGGGAAACAAACAAACAACAACAACAACAACAACAAAAAAACCCAAGCCTGGAAGGAGGAAAGGGATGGTGCTGGCACTCGGCCACTCCAAGCTCTCCAAGGACACGGCCAACCCGTCGTCACTGCGGCACGGCCAAGGCCACGGCGGGCGGCCAGCTCTCCTCAGGAGCAGGCGCAGCTCTGCGTGGGCAGCCTGTTTTGTGGCATTCCCTTTATTTTCCCTCCCTGGCAATTGGAGAAGCTGGGCCCAAGCCTGCCAGGAGCCCAGGCACAGCTCCCTCCGTTCCTCTGGGGCGCATCTGCGGAGGGCCTGCGCATTTTGCAAATCCCGTTCCTCAGCAGTAAATGAAAATGAGTGGGGCACTTCATGTCAAAAGTCAGCCTGGAGTATCAGGCAAAACAGGGAGCTTCTGGACAGTCCTGCTGTGTTGTGCGTGCCAGGCGGGGCAGCCCTGAGCCCAGCTGCCCCCGCTGGGTTTGCCTGGGCAGCCTGTCCAAATTCGGCCCTTTGTGGAGTTTGGGAGCAACCGTCCCTGGCTGCTCCCTCACTGCTGCATGACCCCGGCCCCTGCCGCGGGGGAACACCCTTCTGGTGAGGGCTGCGGCATCCTATGGCACTGGGAGAGCAAAGGCATCTGGACGTATAAAACCGTGGAGAGGCAATCCATGAGGCAATGCTTTTGGAGAATATAGCAGCAAAGCCAGCATCACACTTTCCCTGTAAGCAATCCAGGCCATGTGGCAGTCAGAACTGGTAGGGTGAGTGAGAAACTTGACTGGAAATACACACGTGCTCCAGGGATCCTGTGCCTCCCATTGCAACAAATTATTACAAAGATTAATGCACATACATGTGTGCGCATGCATGTCTTTACAGGTGGCTTCTACAATATAGCTACTCTCTGACTTTAAAAAAGGTTTAGAAATTTTGAAGTACTCCTACAAGTAAAACCTACACCTACCTAGAGAGTCAGCCTCAACGACCAGGGTGGCAACTGGTTCATTTCTTGGTGACGCTGCTGTTAATAATTTATTTAAATGAGTGGCAGGGAGATGTTATGTGCTAATGACTAGCTATGCACTCTGTACATGTGCACATTTTGACTCCCGAGGATCTGCAGTTGTGCTTTGCCAAGAGGTGCTGTCTCTCCAGCAAGTGTTAACAACTGCTGAAGAGATATACTAAGAGAGTGTATCTCTGTACTCTATCTATAGTATATACTATAGAGTATAGCGCTATACTTAGAGACATACTAAGTTTAGTAAAGCAGAAGTAGACTCAGCTCAAAGATTTCATCTCTCAACCAAAGATTATTTTAGCCTGAAGTCTATTGTTGAGCGTGAGGACCGTGACTAGAGTTGCTGCATTTCAGAGGCACAGCTGTACTGCACAATTTTGCACTTGTATTTCTGCTGTGGTGTAAGAAAGGGTTTTAAAGAACTAGGCAAGTGACTCATCACTGCTGGCCAACCCTCTCCTTGTGGCTGGTGCTGGATGGTCGGGGAGAGGAAAGCAGCGTTTGTGGGCAGAGAGGACCGGAGTGGGTGTTTTGGCGACATACCTGGAAACCTCTGGGTTTGGGCAGCTGCATGGGCACCATCTGAAAGCAGAGCAAGGTCATTTGAATGGCTTCTTCCTGCTGCTGCTGCTAGCTTTGCAGATTTGGCTTCTCCTGCTTAGGAAAGTGTCTCGTGTTTGGGGCCTCTTCGGGAAAATATTGCATTCTAGTTGCCAGTACAGATTTTCAACTCGTCTCATTCCAATGCTGCCCTTAAGACAAATCCAGAAGGTATTTTTTCTCCCATGTTAGAGAAATTATAAAAAAAACCTTCCCCCTTTTGCTGCCCATTGGCTGGCACAAATGCCATGCAGCGGAGCAGTACTCCAGGCTATGCTGGGAGGGCACTTCCCTCTGAAGGGTTTCAGGCACCGAAGCACATCTCTTTTCCCAGAGCTGTTTGCTCCTGGCAAACCGCTTTTCTACTACTTGAGCGCTTGCTGCCGTTGACTCACGAGGCTCATATTATGTTCTGCCTGTTCACCTCCAAAAAATGTTTTTTGAGGCAGGGAGGCTGTTTGTTTTTTATTTATTTAATCTTTATTCGCGTGCTGGAGTTGACAGCAAATATCTGCTTCTGAAAGACCCAGAGCAAGCTGGGCTCACAGGGAGCAGCGGCCACACTGGGGCTGGTGCCGGGGCACCGTCTCCTCCGGGCCTGCTGCCTGCGCAGCAAGGCAGGAGAGCGGCGCCTGCAGCATCTTCGGGCACCTCGCATGCAGTGCCCGGCAGCAATGACAATAGACACCCTGAGTAGCACTTGAAAGCGCGTTTCTGCGCATGGAGAGAGTCCTAAAAACTCCCCCATATGGAGGAGCTGCCGAGGAGCGGTGCCGGCCGCGCTGCGGCGCGCTGGGAACTGTCCAGCAAGGCCACCACCGCCTCCCCGCGCGGCCGCACGACCGGCCGCCTCGCTCCCTCCTGTGCTGCTGGTGTGAGCTGCAAAGCAGCCCCTTCACGGCAGCGTACCTGCCCATCCACCGATGCTGTAGAGGATGTATAGGCGTAGGTGTATGCTTACTTACTCCGTATGGGCTCATTTTACTGCTGTGCATACGACTTCACGGCACCTCAGAACATATTCTCCTGTGTTCCCTGGGACACACATGTGGCAGTGGGGCATATGCACAGCAAATGGTTTGCATCCTGGCTAGTGCATAGACAGCCTAGCATTAAATCACCTGTAAGCTGGTCTAATTCTTTTAGCATGAGGGCAAATCACCAGGCTTATAACTTCACCGAGGCAAGGAACTGGTCCTTGCCACTTGTAGCTTCAGAAAGAAAGAAAAAAAACAGACTAATTGCATGAGGTGCTGCTGCCCCCTCCTCTGATCTGGCATCTCGTGGAGCGGCAGATTGCCTCTCTGGCTCATCAGATCCTGCAGTCAGGCGGTTGTCAAGAACTGACTTTCTCCCCTTTGGTATTTTGGCTCCAGATCTCTGGGTTGGAGGCCACATTTTCCAGCACCTGTTAATAGTTTTTTTAGCAGATGCTAGAAAGGAAAATGTCCAAATACAGCAGATACAATCTGGTGCGGCCTGGGTCAAGCACGGACTACTGCGTTCATTTGCCCTAGAGATGGAGGATTAATGATGTCCGTTGTTTTCGCAAAGACGCTGTCTTCCTTGAAGACGATGGCCACTCTACCATCTTTGTTGCAGAGCGGATCCTTGGTGTGTGCATGGTCTCCTCTTTCAGCTGGAGTCCACAGCGGCCCCGCCATCATTGCCAAAGGCTTATCATCTGATTTTTTTTTTCCCAAACAAACTTGTATTTGAAATCCAAAGGAAACTGTTTTGATTCAGTATGTGCAGGTCCAAGTTGCAGTTCAGCCACGGGAAGAGTTCAGAAGCTCTGGCCTTCCCAAAGATCAGGTTTACACCAAGTCTTGCCATCCTTGTGGCAAATTTCTGCCCCACAGATTAAGCCAGTCTTTGCTAAGCAGGTCCCCTGTCCCCTTCTGTGTGCTTTTCTTGTGACAGTGTGTATATTTTAATCTACTAGCAGTATTTGTTCTCATAGCCTTCCCTGGTCAGCAGGAAGTAATGGGGCCTCTCAAGAGTGACTCTTGAGAGGCAAGGGAAATAAATAAAAGGAAACTGAAACAATAACAGTGGACGTAGCATCCAGCACAGTTTTCCATTAGGCTCAGAAAGCAAACGGCCATAGATGTGGAAGGCTGTAGATGCGCCAAAATGGCTGATAAGGTTTTATCGCTCTTCTTCATGGTAAAGGCTAGGTAAAAAACACATTTGTCTCACTCTTATCTGCATCTGATGCTGACACGAGGCCCTCAACAGGAGAACTACAGATCAGTATTCGAGGAGCGTGTGTGAGAGCTGGGGCTCCTTTGACCATCGTCTTGCAGCACCTGTGTCCCATGTGCCACACACAGTGTCACGTAGGTCTCTGCGCTGGCTATGGGCATGGCAGCAGGGCCTGCACCGCCTTCCTCCAGGTCTCCATTTCGCTTGTCCTCAGCACCACCGGCACACGATGGGCACACATACTCCTGACTTATCCGAGGTTCAGAAGTTGCCTTTAAGCACTCTTTCTGTCTCTTGTAAAAATAATTAGTTCCAAACATACACAGAATTAGGGGGTCAGAGCCTTAAGGTGAAATCCGTTGGTCCAGGTGAATGCTTTTTTTCCCCCTATTGTTTTCCTGCTTGCGATACTCCTTTTCAAGTTTGGAAATTGAAGTTATTTTCCTGCCAATGTTTTTGGCTCCCATGTGGCAAACACTTCTCTTTCCAGTGGAGCAGGAGCCAGCGTGGCTGCCTTGAGCGCACACCAGTTATGTGTATCCTACCAATTCTTCCACAGGCAAAGTGAGCAGCTCCGAGGTCTGTTCTGCTCCACTAATCCACTAATGTGTTGCCCCTCAGTTTTCCTACAATTATACAGTAACATAAGGCAAAGTACTGGCTATTTTTACCTCTTAAATAAAACCTTGAGGACATGTATTTTACCTATGAATTATTTCCTACCTTTTCCCATAACTTTTCAAGCCTGGCTCTGCTCAGAAATGTGGCTTGTTAACATCTGAAGCTTAGATTTCCACATTATTGTGTCTTAGTGACTTCTCATCTTATTTGCTCAGGTCACAGATAAATTGATAGTTTGCTCTAATTGCTAGTTTTGCATACTTAACCTGGGATCTGAAGTCAAACTAGCTCTCAGGCAAGTACTTTGGGGCTTCTTCATCAAGGTACATGATTAAAGGTTGTGGTGCCGATAGTGGGAAGTGGCACTATCAGACCCAATTTTAGCTATTCTGGTAACGCAGCACCTATGGAATTTCTGCAGACATTTGAAATTGCTTCACTGGAAGGCAGGAAATGAAAGTATTTCTGGTCCTTTCATGATACTAATGACTGTTGGCGTAGTGGTCTGAGATAGATAGTGCAATGAGTTGGGGGTCCTGGTGAGGTGGTGAATGTGCTGCAGAGGTATCGGTGTGTGCATGGCCTGCTCCTACCACTCCCACTAGGCACCCAGTAGAGGCACCTATGAGGATATGGTTCCTGATTTAACGGGTCGTCATCCATCCTGAACTGCACGGATTGGTCTTGAATAAGAAATCAAAAAACACAAAAGAGCCCAACCACAATTTTCCTTATATTTTTGTGTGAGCTGTTCTCCTTGCTACTTTCGCATTCTTTCAAAGATTAAAATATATAAAATCGGCAAGTATATTAGTTACATCTGCTTTTAATATATATCTGTCTACGTGCCACATTTGGATAAGATCCATGCTTGATGATGGATTTTAACCCAAACCGTGTTTATTTTGTCTCTTTCCCTAGGGAGAGGTCTCAATGCACGGTGACTAGAGCAATGTATTGGAGAGTAGCTCATGTTTTCTGTCATGATATTTCTGTTTGCCTCTATTAAGGGCCTACTTGAAAAGTCACTAGTGCTAGAAGAAAGCATGCTTTTTATTTTGCACTCTAACAAAGAACAAGCCTAATATAGTCAACTTACGACTCCTTTTTCACAGAGTATGGACATCCCGGGCTCTGCTGTATTGTCTTCTGCTACTCCTAAGGATGTAGCAAAGACCTCTTTACCTCACATGAATGCATCTTGGAAAACTAGACATTAAAGACGTTTTGAGTGTTTCAACGTGATTTGTTTTTGCATGCTGAGTTAAGCTAGATGTATAGTGGCCAAGTGCCAGCTTCCGAAATCTGCATTTCAGGGTACATTTCCAGTTTTGTTTAAGTCTTCACAAGATCATTGTTTACTGTGTTGTTAGCAGACTTCTGTTACACTTCTGCCCCTACGATACATGCAGTGATGAGCGCTTATCTCTTGCCAAAGCATGTCTCCCATATTGTGAATAAATTGCAGCTTGAAGTTGCCACTTTTTGCTCACATTGGGTAATCACTGTTTTGTTTATTATGGTGTTGCTACGATTCTACCATGATAGACTTGGAGCACGGTTCTGTTCCTCTCAGAAATCACATGAGAAAATTATGGTGATCTGTCACCCAATCTAACACCTACAAATCAAACAAGATGGTTTGACATACAGCTAGTGTGATAATCGGCTAAGTCATATGTCAGTTGGGACAAGCCCAAAGCGAAGTTGAAAAATACCTGACAGAAACCCATGGTCAAGCTTCTAACTCGGGGCCTAATGCACCCCTTCAACTATATTTGCATAAATCCAATACCGCTTTCCAAAGCGGCTGCTGCTTTGCCTCTGCACTCCTCTTTTGGAGGCTACATTTTTTTTCTATCATTGTATTCAATGCCACAAGCTGGCACAGATCTCAGGCCACCACAGTGGTTCATACCGTGGCTGACTGAGTCTTGGATCAGCCACACGCTAGCTCCGTGCTCGGACAGAGGAGGGTTGGGAGACTGGGTTTAGCATGAGGGCGAGGGCTGTGCCATGAATCAGGACATTTTGTTTTCCCAAAAACTTGCAGGTGAGGCAATGAAGGGAGCGAAGGGAGGACTGAGCAGCTTGGATATCTCTTCTAAACCTGCCTCCAAAATCCTGACCTTGAAAGTAGTGCTGTCAAGGGGAAGAAAGAGTCCTGTAGACAGGGACCCAGCAGTTCTCTGAGTCTCAGGCTTATAAGCTGAGGACTCACAACCACATCACCTTCTTTGCTGCTGTTCTAAACAAACCTACAGCAGCTAAGGGAGAGGTTACACTGAGCCCTGCCATGACCAGCAAACAGCTTGGGACTCACAGCAGGGCAACGAGATGGAGCCGAGTGCCTAGGAAGAGTCTGCAAAGAAGCAAGGGGTGGGAATAAATGCAAGCCATTCAACTCTGGGTTTGAGCTTACAGTGAAACCAGGTGGTCATTTCTGCAGTCCTTACTCAGGCCAAATCTGCTTGTGTCAGCGAGGCCTTGGCCTCGGTGAGGACTGCAGATTTTGGCCCCTGACAAGCACCGTGGTGGTAGATTCCTGCAGAAAACTGCCTCTGCTAGGCCATTGCTTCGGGCTTTACCAGGAGAGCGCATGGGGGCAAGGGACATCTCCAAGCTAGAAATGGATTTTTTTTTTTCTTTTAAATTAGTGATTTGTTGGCTTCAGGCAAATGGCAGAAGGTTTTACTGAAAAAAAAAGCTTTTTTATGGGATTGTGGTTTTGCTTGGGGTAGCCGAGAGAAGTCTGTAAACCCCAGGAGCTCAAGGAGTTTGACAGGTTTGACAGGCCTTCCTGCTACTTATGAACAGGAGGCTGGAACGAGTGTTCCTGAGATCACCTCCCTGTTCTCATTCAAGGCATGCTGGCAAGGCAGGAGAGAGAAGCCTTCCTCCTCCTTCCTCCCTTTTTATTTTCTTATTTAGAGGTGATCCTAGGAATTTGCATTTCTGAATCATTTAAACTGCATATTTTCTGGGCTCATCTCAATAAAACTCCCGTCATGCCATCAGGATGTGGTCTCCAAGAGCCTTGACCATCCTGAAATCTGCCAGGCAATAATCACTAGCTGCAATGGGAGCCATGCAGCAAAGACTGCTATAAAGAGCGTGCCAGCTCCAGGGAGCAGCACTCCCACATTGACCACCTCAACACTGCGGTTCCTGCTTGCGCCTGCGTGCGTACCTCACCCCACGCGCAGGCCTTGTCCCAAGGAGCGGGCAGGTCTGACCAATCTCACATGTTTCCAGAGTTTGTGGATCGAAGGGCTCAGATTTCTGCAATAACAGCAGGGACTCCGGGAGTATTTACAAACTATCGCTTTTGAGCACTGTCATTGAGCGTTGCTGCAGAGCATGAGGTGGGAGTCTCAGGCTGGTGACGGTGGCAAAAGGAAAACGTGGAGAATATCAAGAATTCATGAAAAGTGAGAAGGAAATCCCATTCCTTTGAATGCTTGTTATTTAATTTAAATTTATTTTTAAAGGCAATCCATTGACAACTTCCTGGGAAATTAATGCCTTCTGGTAAACCTCTGTCTGCAGTGAAAAAGTGCTTAGCTGAAATTCAGCTGAATTCTTCCTATTCTGTGGTTTCTAATCTTGTCTTAGTTTAGTACCCAAACTAAAGCTACTGAAATGAGCTCTGAGGGCATGGTCAAGCTCCTTAAGGCAGCACAAACCCAGGAGATTAAGTTAAACTTCCTAGCTGGAGCAAATGCATGAGCTTTATCAACACACAACCTGGAAAAGACTTCAGTGCTGGCATGTGACCCTGGTAACACCTGAGCCTATTACATTTTCAAGTTGCAAGGAAACCTCTTGCAGCTGGGGAGCTTCCTACCTCCCAAAGAAAAGGAGCAGCTTAACTCTAGAGACTGGTGTAACTCCTTAGACTCACCTTTGGTAGCAGGTCCACTTCACCCAGCTGACCCAGATGGGAGTCTCCCTGGCAAGTGCTTTATTTGGCATGATTTTTTTTTTTTTAAGAGAAGAGAAGAATTGAGCCACTATGGCACCAGAGAAGGCTAGTTTGACTGAAGAAAGAAAAGCAAGTCCTTTGGTGTAAACCCTCTCACTCTGTAACTATGTGTTACTTTCCTATCTTTTCTTTGGTCTTGTTAAGATCTTGTAACACAAACTCTGCATTCTGGACCTTCAGTTGTCATATAAAGCTGTTTCTTAGTTCTCTAGTCCCACCATACTGGACTGTATTTTACCAATTCTGAATACTTTTATGGAATTTCTGCCCCCCCATTCTGCACAGACAGGAAGAGTTTTCCTTGCGCTTCTCTTATACCACCTGAGTGCTACCAGCTGGCTTCCCTGTGCTAGTTGATAACATATCCTCATTCTTCACATTTTACTGTTCAATTAGGGTAATGACTGCAAGCCCCAGCTGACTATGCCAGGACTGTGCAAACATAGCAAGAGGTGGTCTGTGTCTCCACATTGATAGTCTAAGTTGACATGAGAGAGGAGATGTTATTGGGCTGGTTGTATAAAGGGGAAATGAGGTACACAGAGCTGAAGGGACATTTCCATACACTAGAACCAGAAATTACATCAGATCCTACGTAGTGCTGTTCTCCCTCTGTGGGATTAAATGTCACCTTGCAAGTCTCCTCAGAGGTGCAGGTTGCTCCCATCCAAACATGGGGCTGGAGGTGAGGATTTCTCACCATCATCGCGGACCCTACAACACGTGTGCTCTGAGTCGTGTGTCTGCCCATCCTCCCCATCTGCACAAGCCTCTGCATCACGTCCTAAAAATTAAGAGCAGTGTCCTTCAGATACCTCAGTCGTGGGAGAGCTGGTGCAGCCATATGAACTCCTTCCTCAGCGGTGGAAATAACCGCCTGGCTCAGAGCCTGCGATCTGGGGTGCTTTCTCCAGGGGGAAGAGGCCTCATCGTCCTCCGTCTCAAAATATCCTTGTGCTATTGAGCGTCCTATGCTCAGGCAAGGGATGCTCAACTTTGCCTTTCAGTTTGAACTCAGCTCCCACTCCACAAGTTGTTTTTATTTTGCTAGGATACTGGTGAAGCTGCAGTTCAGTAACTGATGTTAAGAGGAACTTTTAACACCTCACCAGCAAATGGGGGAGAATGTTTCCCATTAGTGGCTGAGGAAGTAGAGCTCCTGTAACTTCAGCCTTGAAAGCTAATGAAGCTCAGATTGTAGCCGTGGCCTTTGATGTACAGATGCCTGAGGTCAGTGGAGCTTTCAAAGGTGCCAGCGCTCTGCTATGTCACCATGTTAGTCTGGGCGAGGGCCCAATAATTCTAATCCTGTAATCATGTTTCTGTAAGCAACAGCATTTATTGTGCAGATAGTGGGGGAGAGCAGCAGCAGCAATTAAATCGGGGACACAGGACAGAGGAGCAGCTAATCCGACCCTGTAATACCAGGCCCAGTAGAGGAAGTTACAGCAAACTACGTCTGTAAATAAAATAAGTAGCAAGGTATTGAGATCGTTTTAATGAGAAAGTGCAGGGATAAAAAAAAAAAAGAAAAAGAAAGAAAAGCCTCGTCTGGCCATCTAATCCATCTCCCTGCCAGTAACTCCTTCTATTAATGCAGGCATGTCCCTACGCTGGCCAAAGTCAGGAAACGTGGAGCACTTTGGCTTGCACCGATACGCAGCGAGCGGCACCTTCACCTTTGAATTTAACTCCTCTCTCGGACTGTTGCACAACCTCTGGCCATACAATGTGTATTTTATGCCTTGTAACGTAGCCTATCCTGCCTCCTGGGCGTAGCTGCATTGTCAGAAGAACCTGATGGCATGTTCCACTCTGGGGGAAGGGGATACACACACACACATATATATAAATATTGTTTATCAAGAAGATGAGAAGTGCCTTCAACAAGCTGTTCTGCTCTACTAATTAGTATGTGTTTAGACATTTCTGTTATTTTATTACTCATAATCTACTCAATTCCATTATAGATAAATGACATTCTATGTATATGCTTTTAAATCATAAATCTTTTATCTTATGTAAGTGCTATATATATAAACACATTTTGAAGAGAAGAGATGGAGAACTTGGTATCCCTTTTTATGCAGCTGTCTCTTCTAACTCTGATGGGCAGTTGTGTGTTTGAAATAATCACAGATCTGGTTATGAAGAATCGATTCTGAATGTCAAGGAAGAAAAAAAAAAGTTTGTTTAAAGAAAAAAAACATGGCAAACTCCAGATTTCAATTGTACTTTTGTGTGATGCACACCCACCCATGCCCCCCTATTCACATATATAAAAAACAAAAGAAAACAAAAATATGTATATATATATTTCCTTTAGGTCAGTGCCCGAAAGTTCATTTGTGGGAATCCTGATTCTTGATATATTATTTGTAAACAGAGGGCCAGGGGACTGGAGTATTTCCTTGCCTTCAATGGATGATGAGGCCTCAAGCTGTGAGCTCAGATTGGGACTTCTAAGTATCCTGCTGCTACCTAACAGCTTGCTGAAAAATGACATAATTTGTGACATCAGCAATATGCTGTTTTAATAGAGCTTTGTAAAGCGGTTTCCACCCTCGTGTGTCAGTACAAAGGCAGCGCTCCCCACTCAACCCAAGAAGGCCGCCGCCTGTATTTCTTCCTTGCACACCTTACAGTCCTCCTTGCACTTTTGGGGTGTAGGCTGCTGTTAGTTCTGGCCAGCAGTAGGAAATTGTTTGGTTGTATCTGTGCTAGCCCTGCCATCCCATCAGTGCTAGGGGACGTGTCCCTTTTCAGGAAAACGGTGGCTGCCAGCGGGAGGTTCAGCAATGCAGATTTTAATAAGGAAAGGCAATTTCAAATGCAATTCACAGTTTGTACGTGGTGAAAAATGTTTCTTACTGCCTGGACATTCAGGATGCTGTTTTGGATAAAATTAATTTCAATTTGGTCAATGACTTTTCAGCTGAAGCCTTTAAAGCATTGTGTGGCTCTACAAACAAGATGTTGTCTTGCGATTGTAATAGTAACAGCAGAGACCACTCTAACTTAAAAATCACCTAAAATAACTGAAAGCCTTGGCTAACAAGACATTGAACCAAATGGTGGAGTTTTAGTGATTTTGGTAAATGTTCCATTCTGTACTATACTGAGAGAAGAACGATTTTCTTCTTCTAAATCTCAGTCCATCAAAGATAAGCTTATTTTTAAATAAGATTCAAACTAAAAAAAAAAGTTTTAAAGGATCTAAAGTTGTTCAGTACCTTAATGACAGTAAGTGGAACATACTTTTAACAGAGTTTGCCCTCTGCACTAATTCCTCATACATAGTTCCTAAGAAATGGTACGGAAAAGTATCACAGGAGGCAAACACCTCCTGTGCAGGAGACTGAGTCGTGGATGAGGCAGGATACCTGCCTGTTTAGCAAGCCATGGCCCAAATTTTTCAGCCCACCACAGTCTGCTCCCTGAGGCAAAGGTGAAGTAAGAGCACTGAAAGGGTCCAGGAGACCTCTCGTGAAAAGATGAAGGCTCTTCCCCCTCCAAACTGCAGTGCTGTATCCCTTCCCTACAGGGAAAGGGAAGGTCAAATGCATCCTTTCAAGGGGGAAGACAGCCCACTGCTGTAAAGGTTTAAGCAGGAGACTGTCGTAGCAAGGACAGTTTGGGAAACTACAGGGGTAGGAAGGAGAGTTTCCTCTCCTATTCACAGCGTAAGGGCTTGCAGAGACAGCTCCCAGGAAAATTCTTGTTTTTACTGTGGAAAGGGATAATTTAGCAGATATTGTAGGGTCTGAATGGAGAGGAAGCTGAGGCAGCTCGGTGGAAAGGGGGAAAGCTCAGTAAACTCTGCCTGATCCTTTCCAAACGGCAGTGGGAGCTGGGGGACTTGACGACCATCACACGGAGCCACCAATGCAGTCAGTAAGTATCGTTCTTAGAGTTCTTAGATACGGGATAATAAAGGTGAAGGAGGGTGCGGAGGAACAACACAATTTGTGCATTTGCCCGTGACAAACTTGAAGGAAAAAAAAAAAAAAAAAACCACCAGCCTCAGATCTCTGGTGATTTCTGGACTTTTTTTGATGCATATTTACTGTAGAGGGAGAGAAAGCATAGTTACTATTTTCATACTCGGTTCTCACATGAAATAAAAGGGGAAGAGGAGGGGGGAAGATGCAGCTGCAAAAACAGTCAGTGAAACATAAAAATCTCCATTGCTTTGTTGTGATTCTCAGTGCCCTTCAACTTTTGGGCACAGGCAAGGCCTCCCCCTGCTCAGGTTCAATACCCAGGGGAGCCTTGGGGCTCACAGCTCCCTCCCTATTTTCCCTAAGCTTTGCTGTCAATTGTGCTTTTGTTCAAAGGAAAAAAAGTAGCTCAATGTGTGCTAATTTATAGCCAGAGCGGTGATTACAAAAAAAAAAAAAAAAAAAAAAAAGTTTATTATCCTTTCTGTCCACTCCTCAAATACAGTGCTACAGCAGCAGTTTTTTGATAAACTTGTCAGAAACCCATATCAGTAAGAGCAAAACAAGACCGGGAACTTGGCACATCCTCCAGGTTTTTCCCTGCTTCTGCCTATACTCGGAAGCACACTTTTGATGAAAATCTAGGCTTTACAAAGACACAAAGAGGTACCTGCACTAATTCAATGCTTGCAAACTTGAGCTTTTCACATCTCTCTTACACGTGCGCTTTCATTAATACGTGTTAGTAAAATCACTAAGGAGGCCAGAAACTGTAATTGCCTATGTATCTAAAATGTAGAAGTATATTTATGTTTACTACTGAACTTTTGGTGCGCCTTCTTTCTGTAAATTTGGCATATCCTCAATGGTTAACCAAACTTAGACACCATACATGGTGAAGTCAGTTAATTCCCTTCATTTTGTAACTTCTTGTAGCATCTTGCTGCTGCACAAATGGAGATTTTAAGGTCTCTTTGCGTCAGGTAAAACAGGCAGAGACAGTCAGACGGGCAGAGATACATCCACTACCAACGCATCTGAGCAGCAGCGTTAGGCAGGACGGAAGGTGCAGTGGTAACACAAAGCATTTTCAGTCGCATCCCGCAGAGCACCAGACCCGCACAAACATTGCTGTGTTTTAGGGAGCACTGCAAAGGCCAAACGAGAGAGAAGTTGGATGTCAGGAGGCAGCCTGGGCTGTGCCAGCAGCATGAAGTCGTCCCCCATGTCTTCCAGGCTCATTCATGTACTCATGTGTGACACGGGGGCAAGTGTTTTGTTACCTTTGGCAAGCTCCACTTTGGAAACTTCCTAAGTGATGCGTGCACATGGTATCACAGCCTTAGCAACATCGGCAGTGTTAGCAGAAATAAGAGCAAAATCACAAGCCCTGAGCCATGCGGAACGCCCCTTTAAGGGTCAGCAGCCCAGAGAGGTAGCACAGGTGCTTAGCTCTCCTTTTTCTGCCCAGGACGATGAGCTTCAAACGACTGCAGCAGGTTGCAGGCACCTGTAGCAGCAGCTCGAAGGATGAGGCCTTCTGAGTACCTAGGGACATCATTACGAGTAGCAGCTTGACTCTACTAGCATGGATTTCTGAAGTTTCCCTTTTGGATTGGATGTGGGGAACGAGGCTGCCTTGCCTTGCTTCCCCTCTGCGTGCCCTAGTTGTGTGCATGGGGTGTTTCTGTTCTGCACCCCATCGGGGGAGGTGGGGACGGCCGACCCGTCCCATCCTGCTCCACGGTGCTCCGGGCTGCCAGCGTCGGGGAGCTGCCATGGTGCCACCGCTGGTGGCACCAGCGTCTCAGCGCCGCCGGGAGCCGCGCGTGGCGCCCACGGGCGGCCTCGCCACGGGTGGCGGGAGCCGTTAGCGCGGCCGTTTAACGGCTCCCGCTGCCCTTAGGCGGCCGGGGCGACTCACTCCCGCGCCCCGCTCCGCGCGTGAGGCGGCTCAGGAGCGGCCCCCGGCCCGGGCGCTGAGGAGAGGAGAGCCCCCAAACCGCCCCCTTCCCGGCTCCCTGCGCGGCGGGTGCCCGGGGAGGCTCCTCTTCCTTCCCCGCAGCGCTGCGCACGGGCTGCGAGCCCGAACTCCTGCTCTGCCCGCGGGGGGAAAGGAAAATAAATAAAAATTCCTCGCGGAGTTTTATTTCCCCCCCCCCCCCCCCCCCCGCCCTTTAAAACAGCAGTTAAAAAATAATACTGGCCAGGAGTTCTGCTGCGCTCCCAAATGTGAGGGAGGAGAAGCCGGGGGAGAGGGTGGGTGCAACGGGATGGACGAAATGCGAAGATTTTTTTTTTCTCTCTCTTCTCCTCCCCCCGCCCCCAATTCGGAATCAGAAATTACTGCCTAAGGAGCAGATACTCCGTTTTATTGGATCGTAAAGAAAAAACAAAGTTTTTCAAAGCCTAATTTCCCCCAGATACATTTATTTTCCGTTGAAAGCAGAATTAAAACAATACGCGCGAGTGCGCGCTGTTAAACCAGAGCCATCTTTTGCTGTTAAGCATGGGAGAAGCGATGAGAAAAGTCAGTAAAGGAGCGCTGCGTTTTTAAGCGCAAAATTCGGATTTTAAGAAGAGCGGTCTCGCACGGGGAGCACTGAAATAGTCCAAGAAACAAGAGGGGACACTTAAAAAGAGTTAAAATTCAGTGTCAGGTTACTCCTCGATATTACAGAGAACGTGCCGTTCCTGGAAGGGATTTGTGGTTGTGAAACGCATCCCTTGCTAAAATACCGTTTGATGCTTGTGTTGAAGAGGGAAACCAAAACAATCTTTTCCTTTCAAGCCCCGATTTCAAAACAAAACCAAAAGAAGGGGAAAAAAAAATCCCTCTAAACTTCAGGCTGCGGCTTTGAACAGCTTTCCCGGCGATATTTGCTTCAAACCTCACGGGCAGACTTGCCCCTCCGTTCCCGAGGTCTCCGTGCCCCCCCTTCCCCAGTTTCTGATGCTCGGATGGTAGGTTCAGAAGCAAATGCCCTGCTAAATAATTGCTAGAATTAAAAAAAGAGAGGAGAAAAAAAAAAGAAAGAAAGAAAAAGAGGGGAGAAATGCGCACCAGCATTCAGGTGCTAACCTACTTATTTGAAAGTAATTTATTTTCCATTTTGCCCGTTTTCCCCCCTTTAAAACAGAACGCTGAAAGAAAGAATAAGTGCTTTAACATTTCAATGTTGTGCTCTGGTAATTACTTTTTTTCCACTTTTCCCCTAAGTTGCAACGTGAAAACCTCACAGGGGGGTCTTTGCCGCGGCAGGGCTACAGTTCCAAATCCCCGGCGCAAGATCTGCAATTACAAACCCATTCGGTGCCCTTCCCTATCATTAATATGCACAAAATCCTGCTGCTAATCTTATAATCTGTTTTGTTTCATCAATTGCTTGCCTAGCACCAGGCGCGAAAAAAAAAAAGAAAAAAAAAGGAAAAAAAAAGGAGAGAGGTGAAAAAGAAAGATGGAAAACGCGCAAAGCTTCCTAACGTAAACTAAAAACAAACCGGAGCGCATTTAATTTCTTATAAAGCGAAAATCGTTAAGATTGTTAAAGGGAAGCTTTTTTTTTTTCCCGCTAGGAAAAGGGGAAGTGGGAAAATCGGTGAAATTTAAGAGGACATTTGGACATATCCGAAATCGGGCGCCAACGCAGGGTAACCTGTGTCTCTTGTTTCTGCGCCCCCCCAGCCACGAAAGGAACTTAGTTGCGCGACCCGTTGCGCGGGTGCGCAAACACCTCGGGCCGCGGCCGCGCCCCCCGCCGCGTTGGGACTTGGGGAAAATAATGAAGATGTTATTAGTCGTATTATTATTATTATTGTGAAATCTCCCCTTCCTCCTCCTCCCTCCGGCGCGGTATTAAGGGAATAAAACAATCTACGCCACACGGGTCCTATTGAGATTAATGAAAAAATTATGCAAGAAGGAAAAAAAAAAGAAAAAAAGAAAAAACACCCTGTATCTCATCTGCCCCCCACGCCAGGCCTTGCCTCCGTATTGCTTTGCACCTGATGATTTATTAGCGTAATCTGCGGGGATAACTACCCGTGTGCCCCGCTCCGCCTTGCCCTAGCTCATCTCCTAAGTAATTGCCTCTCATTAGTCCTGGTAATGTTTTAATAGCGCTACCCATAATTTAGTCATCCAAGAATTAATAACCGAGGGTGCCGCGGTACGGCCGCCGCGGGGAAGGAAGTGGGTGCGAGGCACAATATAAGCAGGTAGTCCTTAATTAATCAGATTAGCACCGAGGTCCTCGTGCCGTAACGGAGCCCTTGAGCGCGCGGGCGCCTTGGAGCGCGTAACGGTTCTACCGGCCACTCCCCTCGAGGGGGGCAGCGTTAACGGTTCTACCGGGTAACGGCTCTAACGGCCACTCGAGGCACCGCCCCCGCCCCGCCTGGGCGCTGCACCCCGGGCCGCTCTCCCTGCCCGCCCCGTCCCCGCTCAGCAGCGCGCCGTGCCTGCTCCCGCGGCCGGCGGCTGCTCCGTCTCCCGGCACGGGGGTGTCCCCGGGAGGCGCTCGAGCCGCCATTTCCTGAGGGGGCAGCGGCGAGGCGGGAGGCTCCGCGCGCCCGGCCTCGCTGTGCCCCCACGAGCGGCGCCGTTGCTCTCGTGTGTGTGTTCCTTCCTCCCCTCCCCCCCCACCTTTTAATTAAATCAAAAATAACAAAAATGTTTAAAAACGCTGCTCGGGGGAGGTGGAGGGGAAGCAGAATAAGCGAGCAGATGGGAGGAATAAGGCGCTGTGACTCTGTATGTAAAATGGCCATTGGAGGCGGTGAAAAATGAAACTAAAAAACAACTGTTTTCTATTTACAAATTTAAATAAACAGAACAGCCTTCCCCGCGGTGTTTGTCTAAGTGCAGCAGCGTTGCTGCTGTGTAGGTCATGAAAAGGTTGGTGCATAGTTTAAAACTTCCCATTCTGTTAATTTCTTAAAGAACAGTCGTTCAGAGTCTGAGCACAAAAGCTCATGATTTAATGAGGAACAGAAACAAAATCTCTGATTGTTGGTGTTTCAAACTTCATTGGAGTCCTCTGGCAACCACAAGTTGATCCTCTGCAGCTTCAATACCCTTTAGCCCTCCATATAAGAGTACATGCTGAATAGAGGACAATGCCTGGTTGTTATGTTTATTTACCCTTACTACAAGCTGGGTTAACCTCTTCAAAACAGCTTTACTAAGCCCGTTAACCACACGGCCCACATGACCTGTAGCCGTATCCCTAATGTGATGTAAATCTGACTCGAGACCATATGCACAAGTTCTGCTGCATTGTGCCTCCGAAAACTACAAGTTTATTGCCGTCCAACCCTTCCCCGGCTCCACGTTTCCAGGAGGAAATGGCCTGAATAGCAACCACTTAAGGAAAAGTCAAGAGTCTCACATTGTTGGAGCAATATTTTTAATGGCTGTTGCACATCTACAGAAAGGGGGGAGCGAGGAAGAGGGGTCCACATGGGGTAATGATTTTCATCACAGTTATTTAAGCTTGTCGATAATTATTCAAGACTTTGCCCTTTCTGGTGGTGCTTCCACATGAGAGCGGGAAAAAGCACAGATAAAGCCAGAAGTGATTTGACCGCATTTTAGGTTGTGATTTTAACAGAGCTCACATATTTTGCTCTTACTCTTAAAGAGGAGTCATAATCCTGCATGTATAGTAGTTAATGCGAAGTCAGTGACGTGATTTTATTACAGGCCGTGAGGCCGTGGGCCATGAGTACAGGAGTGAGCTGTGGTTTCAACCTCAAATAGTTTTAGTAATTAGCAATTCTGGCAAGTAATTATGACAGATCTGCAAAATGTAAATGGATTTCTGTTTAAGCCTGATGTATTTAATTTTTTTCTCCCCTCTCCCACAAGTATAGTCATCTCTTAAAACAGCTACTGTGGCCACATGGTGAGAGCTTCATTTACCAGATCATTTTTTCTTGATGGCTGTGGCAAGCGTAACAATGTTCTGTGCCTGCTTCAGTAATGGCATGTCTATCATGCTTCCATGGAAAGTAAAGGCTCCCTGGAAAAGAGAGAATATAAACTTCCTCAGAAGGCTGTTGGAAATTGTCATTTGCCTTTTTTTTTTTTTTCTCTTTTTTAAACACATCCGCAAAGCAGGAAATGGTTAGATCCCGCTCGAATACTGAACAAGTTTTAGAACAAGACAAACCAACCAATGTGAGGCAAATACAGTAAATTAAATAAAAAAAACGCAGTGGGATTTTAGTGCTTGTAAGAAGAAGCAAAACGAGAGAGAGGGAGGGGAAGAGCCCTGTGTGTAGCCTGCCCGGCCTAGCCCTGCTGGGTGCCACCTCGCAGGCGGCAGCATGGCCAGGCCGTGGGTGCCGGGCTGGGCAAGCAGCTCAGGGTGAGCTACGTGGGTGGCACAGAAGTGCCTGCTGACAATGACGGCCGGTTAACGCCGTCCGAATTTCCCAGAATTACTGCAGAACTGGCCAGCGTGGCACAGCAGTCGTGGTCTCAGAGGCAGGCGCATTTTAGGAGTCACTCTTTCAAAGGGCTGTGTGGTGGTACCGTGGTGACAAGTGTAAAACAGTTAACTGTAGGTTGCAGTTAAGTCTTAAATAGAAGAAACATTATGTATTACGTAGAGCCACACCTGACTTGTTGCTTTGGATACTTTAATCTACCTTTGTGTTGAACGAATAGATTTTTTAAGATATTCCAAAGTTCAGCAATCACACAAACAAAAATCTTATTTCTAATTATGTCTGCACTTTGGCACGTTCTTGAAGAAACAAAGATTCATTTTCTTCCCGTGAAGAATTCAGAATTGAAGGCGCTGCGGCAGCATTGTGCGGGGTGTCCCTGTGAAGCACAGCTCCCTTTTCATGTCCTGCTGCAGTGGATGCAGGAAGACGGATGCAGAGTAGAATGAGCAGTTCATTTATTTTTGTTTGTTCATTTCTGTTTTTCTTGTAAGGATTGAGAACAATTAAATAGAGGAATCTTATAAGTAAAGCGAAAATATAAACCATTTGCAAATATTTTTATGAACGGTGCTGCTCCGGTGGCATATTTAGCTTGACTGAAGCAGCATTAATTAAATACTAAATCACATTTTATGCCAACTAACACAAAAATCCACTTTAAACAGTAAATTAATGCAACAGAATATTACTGTATCACACATGCTGTATTATAGCCTAATATTTAAAACTCCTAAGGAGGATTTCATCCTGCAGCTTGTGATAGCTTAGGCAGCCTTGGGAGAAAAATGGGACTGACAGGTACGCAATGATAAATGCTTCAAATTGAACTTCTTGTTAACAGAGCAACCAATCAGCCCTACATAAGTAATAATAATAATAACAACAATAATAATGTTTTTATCTTTGCAATATCTCAGCCATTTTCACTTGTAAACATTTACAGACAATGCAACCTCACACTGTTACATATATTAAGTTGTTGTGAAAATCAGGGGCTAAATAAATTCTTCAGAAAAATCTGGGTCTATGTAGTGGTCTGAAGGATTTGGTTGGTGCCTGATTCATACTTTCATTGTAAGGAAAACATCTTTTAATTGTGGCTATTTCTTTGGAAGCATTCAGTCAAATAATGCCTATTGTTTAAAAGAGAAATTTGCAGAGAGGATAAGGGTAATGAGCAGAGACAGGGTAAGAGCTGGAATCACCCCTTGCTAGGTGCGTGAAACGGTTGCACTAGGAGTCCCGGTACTCCCAGTAACGGGTGCTAGCGGTGCCCGTTGTGTCCTGGCTCTCTCAGTCCTGTCCCCTCTGCTGACTTTATACAGTTCAGCAGGAAGAATGGGGGCCAAAACATCTTTCTGGATAGCCGAAGTTAGTTAAACAGCAGGTCTTTTAATGAAGACCTTAAATTGTTCATTAAAATAACATGTTGTCAGTTTTTAAAGGGAGACCAGGGTAACAGTAGCTGCATGTGTGAAAGCCGAACCGCTCCGGATATGCAGGATGTGCCTTGTTAGAAAGCATCTGTAAGTTCCATTGATTTCGGTTTGAATTCTTGAAGGAAAAAAAGAAAAAGATTTTCGAACAGTCAGGAGTAACATGAACAAGTTGGCTTCTCTGCCTGTTCACTCAGGCTTCCTTTCTCCCTGCTAATTTGCAGCGTTGAGCTAAAGTCCAGGAAAAGAAACCTATTTTGATGCTGTTGAACATACTCTATTCACTGCCACTCTTTCCACCCCCAGGTTTCAACAGATAGGAAATGCCAGTAATTACAGCTTTGTCCCCATGCCCTCTTTTCCAGTTCTGTTAGATGAAATTTGCCTTTAACATTCCTTTGATTTTCTTTCATGCTAATATAAAGAAAACAAGACTTTCCATAAACACCATTTTCTTTGAGATTGTTAACCTGGTGATTAATTTAGTCATAGAGCTAAATTTTCTTTTTGGCTAATTCTCTTAATAATCTCACATTTCCAGCCTGTACTTAGACTTCCAGTCGTTAAACTGTTGGATCCAAAGCTGGTTCTTAGGGAAGCTTGTGGTGTGAATTGGAGTGACTTTGAGAGAGTGCTGCTAGGCTGGGGCTTGGGTTACTTGTGCGGCTTGTTTTGGTTGCCACTCATGGCACTGTCGCTATCAATGATTCAGCGGGAGCCTTTTCACGTTGGTTCCTGCCTCCAGGTGACTGGATCGTGGCAAATAGCCCTCGGGAGCCATGGGCTGAAGTCCCATGGAGGGAAATGGAGCAGCCGCTGTGATGGGTGAGCACAGTCGTGGCTGGTGATGTGCAGAGTGTGACTTGGATGGCACGATGGCGGTTGCTGTCATGCAGGGTTTTGTGGAATGGATGGATTTATGGGCCCAAACCACTATGTCTATTTTAGGCAATCCAGCACCCATCCTGCTTTCCTTACCCAAGGCAGATTTTAAGGCAGCAATCCAGCGAGTACCACGAAGGTGGTGTGAGAACTGCAGTGACTTTTGTGCGTAGCAGCAGCCTGCAGGGCATGGAAGCTCCAAGAGCTCTTTGGCTCACCTAAAATGAGCATCTGTGAAGGCAGCGCAGTGCAGAAGAGGACTTTGTATCTGCACAACCTTTAACTTTGCTCGGATGTGTGCCTCCGTCGGGAGGACTATCGGGGAAGACCAAGGGTAAAAACCAGGAAGAAAGAAGAATGGGCAACATTTCCCATTTGGGTAATTCTGCAGGGCAGCTAGAGGCCTTCGCAGATGACTGACACTCCAGGAAGGACTCGATATATCTGTATTTCCTTCATGGAAAGCTCGGGGAGAGCACGCAGAAATAAAGCGGCAGGCCCACCTAGCTCTTCTTCTCTATGCTGCGTTTCTGGACGTGCCCACAGTCTCCACCTTCTGCGTGAGGCCACCCTCTCCAGGCTGAATGATGAACGACCAGTGCCGCGACATGGGGCATCCCCCAGGCGCCATGCCATATTGGAGCGCAATAAATTCATAATGTCCCGTTTAATGCTCTGTTAAAATAATACAGCACTGCAAAATCTCCACGAGCTATTAATGCGCAAGGCAGGCCGTGGTGAGACAGGTCTCAACAGCTCCACTTCGAATTTTGCTAAGCCCTGAAGTGCTTTGAGAAGGCATTGGAGAGAGCTTTTGGCAAATCCAGAAAACAGCTGGAAGAGAATTAAAATGATAGGAGGCTGCTGATTTTTTTTTTTAATTAAAATGATAGAAGGCTGCTCTCTTTTTTCTTTTTTTTTTCTTTCTCAGAAGGAACCAAAAAATAATAGACTTGGAAGAAAAAGAATTGAGCACCGTTAGCCCCAAATGGTACAAAGATGCAGCCTACAGACAAAGGGAGTGATCGTGCGGAGGTGACAGAGAAGAGCCATTTTCACAGGTCACGAGCCAAAGAAATAGGCACATGGAAAAGTGGTCAAGCTAAGCATTAGGAATAACTATTGGAATACATTACCAAGTGACTGAGAGAACCACATTTCCTAAGACATCTGCTTGGCAGTGCTTATATCTGGGCCTTAGGACTCTTTGTGGAGAAATGTAGCCACTACCAAAACCAAGTAACTTTGGCAGTTTAGAAGATGACCCTGGCCACATGTTGCCCTGGGTCTTGGATGCGGTTCTTGGTCAGGTCACATATGTAGATGTCATCCTCAAAGATTTCCTTTAGCTATAGCAAGGAGGTGTATGAAGTCACAGAAAGAGACTCAACGCTGGTCTGCGACATGCCAGAGCCCAGGGGTGAACGTTTGGACACAGAGGTTCCTGGAACACTAAGAACATCTCTATGTGTGTGTGTACGAGAGAGTGTCCAGGGACTTCTGCTCTGGGAAAATTCTTGGAGTAGTTAGGAGCTTCATAAGTATTACCATTTCACCAAAAAGAATCTATTTTTCTCTTGGCGAGAGGCATTTAATCTGTTTGGAAAGTAAATAGATGGGATTCAGAGTCAATGATTTTTCTGTCAGCTGAGGATCTGTTTTCCTGGGGGGACCAGGAAAGGAGAAGAAACCAGACAGCCAACTTCCTCAACCCTCCTGACAGTTCTCAGGCAATATGTGATGTTATGTGGGGTTTTACTCCCACAGTCCTTGGTATAACTATTTATGCAGAGTAAATTAGAAAAACAGGCTGGATAAAACTATCAGGATGCAGAACACTTGAGGCACCTCGTAGTTATGCGACACACTTCTCTCTGAGCTGTGGCTTGGGTTAAAGAGCAGGAGTTAATTAAAAGTAAAATAATAATTGTTCTGGGACACGTGGGACAGTGATCAGACAAGTTAGTCCCTTCTCCCTAACAAGATGGAAGGATTAGAGATAGTCCCTCACCTGGGAGCACATGTGGCAGTTTCCTCGGCGTTTGCGCTGTGTTTATCTGTGTCTCTATCTGTGACAGTAATGAGCTCACTAGTGTCACTGCAGACCCTCAGCTCCCAGACCCTTGGATTTATAGTTCATGTCAGTGCTGAGGTTGAGGATCAGCTTTCCTAAGGGGTAGCGTTTATAAACTCCCGAAATCCCAGGTAAGCCCTATATCTTATAATTTCCTGTTTGGTTATAGGCACAATTCCCAACGCGAGTGCTGACTGTGAGAGCTCCCTGTGGTGTTTTGGGAAGCGCTGTTGCCGTTCCTGGGCTGCCCTGACCACTGATGAGCCTGGCTGCCAAACCCCTGGTTTGGCGGCTTGTTCTGCCCGGTCCCGTAGGACCTACGGCCACGAGGTTTAGCTCCCGTGGCGATAGTGGCCTTAACGGTGCTTCTTAACGGGACATACAAAATCCACAGCAAGATTCCGGCCCACGGTAGTAAAGCATCCTCAAGCCGAGTGGCACGAGAAGCGTGCGTTAGTGGAGAAATATTCCTCTTTTTTTTTTTTCCCCCATTTTAATTAAGTGGATCTCCCACTTCTAAATCCCCCAAGTCTAGTTGTGCCTTTTCTGAGGCCACAAAAATACGTGGCGTAAACCCGCTAAAATCTGCCCAGATTTGAGAACATGATCTCTAATCCTGCATAATGTTAAACTGTTACCGGGAAATAAAGGGCTTGTGTTCTGGAAGAAAGGCAGATTTGCTCTTCTGAGGAGGAAAGGGAGCAGGTAGATCGCAAAGGGTCCCCCTAAAAAGCATGGCATTAAGGAAGATAATTTCCCTTCGGATTAAATGAAAACACACATTCTTTAGGCAATCCCCTGTGGAGGAAATGTGGAAATCTTTGCTTTGGGGCTTAAAAGGAATGCCCGGCTTTACATCCAGGTATCCGAACAAAAGAGACCGGAGTCCCGCTCCCGGCAAAGATGAGCGGCCTGTGCCTGGGGGAGGAGCGATTCAGCCTTGCCGCAGAGCCAGGACTTTCCCCTGAAACAGGAGGCCGAAACCAGGCTTGGGGGGAAGCCTAGAGGAAGAAATAAACTCGCAGCTGTGACGGTGCTGAATACAGCTCTAATTAACGTTCTCTTCTGCAAGTTATAGCCAAAAAGACATCACTTTGCGTCGTGTTTCCTGCTTTTGCTGAAGAACTTGTGAAGTTCAGTGAGCTGCTACGGGACATTCAAAGATCTCTGGGATGACAAAACTTATTTTTTTCAGGCTGTAGCAAGATACTGTCTCCCACTTGCTCTGCTCAGAAAATATTTCCAGAAAGCCTCCAAACCAGACTGACATACAACTCTCAGCCTTTTTTTTTTTTTCACATCATTGCAGCATGTAAGAAAGATGTCAAATAACTAGTCTAGTCACACATAACAAACTGAAGACACCACAAATAGCAAGATATGCAAACAGAGCTTTTCTGGTTACATATTTCCGTTTCCCAAACAAGGAATCCTTTTACATTCACTTTTTTTTTTTTTTTTTTTTTTTTTTTTTTTGTAGAAAGATATGTGAAGGAAATTCACAATAAGTGAATACACAAAAAATCCCCAGGGAAAATAAATGGTCCCTGAATAGATCTGTCTAAAATTTCTTGTTGGCAAGAGGATATGCACAGTGGGTCCCTCCGATCTATTGAACTAAGGGATGGAAGAGAGGGAAGTCTCGAGAAAATCAGCAAGTCTCTCTAGCCATCTTGTCTACATGAAGGAAATTTTAATTACTGTTTCTTTTGGTGGGGGGGGGGGGTAGGTCTTTTTACCAGTGTTCTACTGGAATTGGTGTTAGGTTAGAGGATGTACCAGCTCAAACTGCCAGAACTAGGCAGCAGGAGATAGAATTCTCCCTCTTGGAGCAGATGGGATGATGCAGGAGGTTGAGAAAAAGCAACAACAAGAAATGCAGGTTAATTTTTACCTCAAATACATCCCTGGCACCAATGTAAGAACTCTGGCAGAAAGCACTCGGGAAGGGCTTCGTGACCCTGCAAGTCCGTAGCGAGGCAGGGGCAGACAAAGAAGAGCAGAGACCTAGGAGCTCCTTCACGTGGGTCTTGAAGAGTCATCTGCTCTGCCTGACGCTACCCATCCCAACCCACTGCATGAGCCAGACAGGTGGTTTTCCCCTCCCACAGCCTGACAAAATGGGCTCAGAACCCCTGAGGACAATCGGGATGGACCAGGGATCGGTCCTGGAAACCACTCCAAACCACCAAGGTTTCTCACTGGCAGAACAACTTGTTTGAGACCCCTGGGTGAAGGGCAGACGGGAGGGTTTTCACTGGTGTTCTTAGGTTTTCTTTAGTTTCCTTTTGATTGTGGCTGTTGCCTTCCTGTTCCTCTAGAGTAGGAAGAAAATGAAATTAAAGAAGCAGGAAAAAAACACTGCTGGAAATCAGGAATATTCCAAACTAGCTTCTATCCTGCTTCTCATCCCGGGTCTGAGGGAATCCTGGAGAGCGTGGTGGAGAGTGTGGAGCTGGTGGAGGTGCCACTGCCAAGCAAACCTTATTTTACAGCACAAAAGAAGCTTCCAGGACAAACACTGCATCCAACCGTGCCTTTTTCCCCCTGTGAGCATCACTATTATTATAAGGAAAAATGAAAAGTAACTAATATTAAGACTTTAGTATCCTCAGTTGCCCTTAATTAAGCCACTTAGAACTAACTTGAGGTTTACAGTCATGGGAGCAGTTTGTTAACTATAGCCTAGAAAATTTCAACTGGAAGCAAATGCCCACCAAACACACAAAAGGTATTTGATGCTGAGGGGAAGGTGGCCATAAAATACAGCACAGGAGAGAAATGTAGTAACAGGGAAGCTCGCACCATCAACGGCAGTGGGACCACCATTATTTCTGTGTACTCTATTTTTCTTCTTTTGGATTCATTTGCCGAGCAGGATTAAACAGTCATTTTTTTACTGAGATTCGCCATTGAGTTGACACAGCTTTTGCAGCAAAGCTTTCCCCTAGTCTGTAGAAACACCAGCTAATGGAGAAGCGCAGAAGCGCTAAGACTGCTGCTACTTAAATTAGCTGAAACAATATTTTGGCTGTGCAGACTTTCTGAATTCCCTCAGTACGCCCTAAAAGGGGCCATCTGCTTCAAACATTATATCTTTTGTAAGACCCGCCTTTGGGAAGCGTAACGAGGCTCGTGAGCACCATTGGCCTCGTTAGTACTTTTTAAGCACAGATTTGCAACGCAGGGAGCTGCCTTGGTGGCGCCGCATGCGTTTTTTGCCCGGTGCTGGGTAGGGGAAGCCGCGCTCGGCCCCACACCGCAGCTGCCGGGAGTGACGTGAAGTGTCTCGGGCCGAGGGGCAACATCAAGGCACCATCCTAGTCCCTCCTCGCCCAAGCGCCACACTTGAAGTGTCTTTAATCCCAGAGGAAGGGAAATCCCGACCCACCACATGCCTGCGGGAGGGAAGCTGGCAAGCAGATGAGTTTCTGCTTGGGTTTCCTAGTTTATTTTGCAGCCCTGCGTTAGGAAAACCTGTCCTGCGCTCTTCCCACCTGGCACAACTTCCTCAGGATCAGTGGTGCCAGCGCAGGAACCCGCGTATGTGCGAGCAATTAGTTAGTACACCCCCTTCTGCTCCGTTGTAAGGGCTCGAAACTCGCCCCGAGATGGGTCTTCTGCAAAGAAAAGCCTTCAACTGTGAAGCCAACCACATTTTTTAAACCTTTTTCAGATAATAAATTACGCAGTGTGTGATTAATGTGGGCTCTTTCTATATTTATTTGCCAGTTTTCACGTTAAAATTTGACATGGCCGCTTTAAAAATAAATAATAAGCATAAATAGATTATTATTTAAATACGTTATTAGTAAGTGCTTGGTAATTATTTAAAAATAATCATTTAAAGGTAACAGGGGCCTGCACTAAATCCCCACGGCGCCCTCAGTTTGTGCTGAGAGACGCACCGGGGCGTGCGCTCGTTGCCTAATAAGATGGCGAAACGCAGCCACTTCACACAAGCTGTCGGATCTGCAGCCGGATCCGACGCGAGGGGTTGACACGGGGGGTCCTCGGGATCGGGTGTCCTCACCCGCGTGCTCTCAGGAGCTGCTCGCACCCGCGGGATGTGCGCGAGTGGGAGGGCCGGCCGGCGCTCCCCGTGGAGGCCGCAGCGCCTGCGGAGGCCGGAGCGGCCCGTGAGGCCGCAGCGCCTTCCCGGGAGGCCGCCTGCGGATCTTCCGCTGGCCGGGCTGGCAGCTGGAGCCGGCCCAAGCGCAAGTCGCCATCGTTTCCAAGATACAGTAGCTCGCGTTCGCTTTTCCTAAACAAAGACTCTTATAACAGAGCCGCTGCTGGAAATTTCCATCCCTTTGTTGGGGAGATGCTGTATAAATAAATGCATTCCTAGGATTTTTGTAGCCCTAGGAAGGTCCATGAAGGAAACGGTACCGTTTGGTAAATCGCTTGGCTGCATGTACATTATTCCTAGGCTCCTGAGAACATGGTGCGTGATGCACAGATTATAATACAAGAAACATATGCTGAGGGCCTGCCAGGAACTCGGCACATCCTATATGGTGTGTACAGATATTTCTTCTCTTTTGCCCTCTGGAATCGAAAATATTCAACTGATCTTAGAGCTGGGATTTGTGAATGAATTAGCTTAACTCTTAATAATCCTTACCTGACCTTTGACTTTCAAGGCAGTGTTTAGCTCCCTGCTCCCCGATTTGATGTACAGGTTCTTGTAAAGCATTTGCAAATTAGTATGTGATATAAATGTGGAATTAACCTTTTACTTTGCCCTGCTGCTTTCCCTTCTCCCTGAATATTATTTTAAAAACTGACAATCTCTGAAGATCCTATTAAAATAATGATATTGTATGTGATGTATTTACAAGTTGGACGCTCAGTACTTTAGTTTCCTGTCCTATGTAAACCCTTACACCATATAAAAGGTATTACAGTTATGTATCCAATGCATTGATAATGAAACAGAGCAGTATGTTTCATACAACATTAACTTACATTGTAAAGAGTATTGTGCTTTTATTAATAAAAGTGTGTTTTTTTTTTTTCTTGCAACAAGCTAGTAGCTTCTCCCACTAACTCTACCCCTTTAACTCTGCCCCCGGACTCAGATGATCTAGATTTATAAGATCACTTCTCTATTTAATGCATTGCAAATACCTAAGATATTTACAGCAAAAGCTGTTTTAGACTACCAAAATAATGTTTATTACCCTTCTTTTTCATTTTTGAGCACACCATGACATTTACTTTATGTTTAGATCTTCCCAGCAGTTACCCCTGCTTTCTTTATGCTAAATTTAATTTTGAGAAGCACATCATCTAGTAATGCAATTTTACTGGAAAAATGTCAAAATTACACAAAACCAATAGCTTTTAACATTTTTCATTTTTACATCTCAATGTTTTAGACAGAGCATTTAGCTTTCGTAAGTAATTTTATAATATATTTAAGTTTTTTAAAAAGATTTGTTTATTAATTGTTCACAAATGCAAAAGGACCATTCATTTTCTAGGAATGATATTTTTCAGTTAGGTTTCAGATATAAAATAAAACATACCCCAAACAAGACTATCTCCATAATGTAAACCCAAATAATTTAGGCTAGAAAAATCTCAGATTTGCTTCTGTGTGAACACTGACACAGGATCTAAGTTGTAATTTTTAGTCATTTCAGTACTCGGGTTCAAGATCTACTATGTGAAAGCATTTTATTTTTCAAGATGAAGTAGACGGATTCCACTTTCTGTCAAAGAGAGATTATTATAATAAATGTATCTCTTAATCTGTAATAAATTACAGCATCTTAATACTGAATTTTATTATAAGATATTGTTGACTAAGGGAATCAAACTTTTAAGTCAGTTAACAACAATCTACAATCCCAAAGACACGGGAGCGGTAACTTACCTACTGTATAAACAGCCACACAAATCCCCCAAATTTATTTTTTTCCGGGCTTTCAACTTTGATTAATAACTTAGCGAAAACATGCAAGTCTTGTCCATGTTAATCACAGCTAGATTTTTGGTGATACAGACTTGAGCATTTTAATATAATTAAAAGAAAAGGAAAGCAGAAGACATGGTTCATTAGGACACAAGGATTTATAAAAAGTGTGGTATTTCTCTAGAGGGGAAAGTTACTACTCACATCTTAGCCTGTCCCTAGGACACAGAGCAGGAGGCTCCCTCAGTGAGATGTGTTTGCTTTGGAAAAAAGCTAAATAATCAGCCTGCCCGAGCTCTTCTTACCGACACACTTACAGTACCAAAACGCAAGCTCAGGAAATCTGCGGAAACACACCACCGAAAACTGCTTTTCCGATTTTGTTACGAAGCCTTGCGACTCTGAAGTAACACAAGATCCAAAAGACCACAGATTAACCTGCCAACACTGTTCTTTTTGATAAACTGCTATATGCAAAAATATATGAGGTGTGCAACCTGGTGGGTTAAGGGAAATATCCCAAGCCACAAACATCCAGCAAATCTGTATTTGTGAATAACTACAGAAGCTTAGAACCTAATTAAAAAGCTCTTATTACAAGAAAGAAAAATCATAAAGGGCTGATACCAGAAAAAATCTAGCACCATGCTGATAAAATAGGAGTGTCAAAACAAATCCAAAGAATAATGCCCGCCTAATACGGAATTCTTAAATATTAAAGCTGTGTTTAATACAGTATTTAATACAGCTTTCAGGTTTTTGTGATACTAGTACCATAGTTAAATTTAGTCCCTTCCCCTCATCAGTAGTTTAAACAACAGGAGTGTTTCTTAAATAAGATTTCTGAGATTAAATTCAGATGAATTGATAGGCAAGTGATAAACATAAACAGTATTTGGCAGGGTCTGACATTGGACTTCTTTTCATTCTGCATCTACCTACCTACATGTTTGCACTAACACCAGGCTTACAATGATGCCTTTTGTAAGAAATCCAAGCTTTTTAAGTCGGGATAATGTACAAAGCAGTTGCACATTTTCTCTCTAAATCACTTTCATGAAGACACCTATGCCTAAAGATCAAGGGGCAATGGAACAAAAAGATGCAGAAATATAACATAGTACTGGTGACCTGAAATAACTGCTCGGGATGGCACCTAAATATCATTGTAACGGACATAATAGAAACACCTAAATAGCGTAGACAGGATATGGCCGCCTAGAACAGAAAAGGGCAGACTAAATACTTTGCAACACTTTTATCCTGAGATGAAAGCACAATTTCTGCTTTGACCTTTTTTAGAATTTATAATATAAAACATCTGTGGTATTAGAAGTGCAGGAAAACCGGGAAGCACAGATTCTAGTGTGTTACTACCTATCGGAAAGCGAAGAAATGCACAGAAGACCTTTGTATAGTACCGGAGAAAGTGAAAATCTAGGCACCGTCTTATATACCAAACTTCATTACAGACTATGCTTTTTTTTCCCCTACTTGAATTCTTCACAAACACACTTAAGCTGTTTCTGTTTATCTGCTCTAGCCATTCTGACATCGGGACTTTGCTTTTTAACTATCTTGGGTTTGGCTGTAACTAAGATAAACATATTTAGCTGCAACTTTTTTTTTCTTTCAAAAAGAGGCAAACTGGATTACAGCAAATAACCTTTAAGATAATTAACTGACAATGCTGCAACTAGCATAAAATCTTCCTTCAGGCGACCCCTAATTTAAGTATTACTGGCACAAAGTAGAGACAGATTGTGCATCACCACCGCAATATTTACATAGCAGAAACCCACAGAGCAGGAAACGTGAGACTCAATGATGCACTAAATTAGGAACAATCATATTCTAGTGTTAATTTGCTTTCTGCTCTATCCAAATTTCAGGTCCAGCAATCGGTACAAATGCACATAAAACATTCCCATTTTTAATGATTAAGAGTCTGCAAACAGTTTTGCTCAAAAGTGAGTTTGCTCTCTAGCAGGGATGTTTCCAGGAACAAACCCTGAAAGAGAAGTATTTTACCAATATAGAAATTTTCTGAAAACCACGGATTTCTAATCCTCTGTTTATCTCTTCCCATAAATGATGCCTGCACGAGCAGTTTGAGTCTTCTCCCAGGATACCTGCCTTTTGATTGCAAATATTTTCATCTGACAGCATCACCATGATTCTACGACATAATTGAGAAGTAGTTTTAATTCACTGATGCTGCAGAGATAGGCAGGTAGACATATGTACACAGAGATTGCAAGTTAAAACAGGGGGAGAGAAAGATCTGTCTATGTGAAAACATCCTGGGCCGTGCCATATTTATAAGAAATACACAGTCTATATTCCAGCCAGCTATAGATTTCACGAGCACCACTCTCAGCTACAGCACACTTAAAACATAAACACATGCAGCCACCATCGATCTTTCCAAATTTCAAATATTACTCAAACTTGTTTTCCACTATGTGGTATTAACGAAATATTTACCTTTCCTAATCGCTGATGTTCTTCAAAAGCAGAAATCAGTTCTTGTGCCCACTTTATTTTTTCAGGGCTTGGAGAGAACTGTTCCTGGACAACAGCAATTTGGTTAGGGTGAATCACCTGCTTACCTACAAAGAAGATTAATAACACCAGAATCATGCATTGACAAACAGATGTTCAAACAAAATGTTCCAACCACTTGAGGCTCTCATATGCCTCATAGACTTTCTGCTATTTAACTGATTATTTTACTTTTTTTTCCTTTCTTTTTTTTTTTCCCAACTGGACAACGCACACGTAGCCTTTTGCCAGATTTTTTTAAGAACAAAAATATCTCGAGCCAGAGCTGCTTGAGCATCACTTGAAAGAACCCGCAGTGCTTCCCCCTCCCTCCCAGTTCAAGCCACGCGTCGCCCTTCTGTTGTTTCAGGTGTGACCGTTTGGCCGGGGCGGTCAGGACCGACTCGGCACAGAGCATCGCTGAATTTTAGCCGTATAGATAGATAGCAGCGCCAGCCACGCAGAAACAAGCTGTAATAAAGTCTGTTCAGGACACGAGATCTGATGGCGAGAGATTTGTCGACCTGAAAGGTTAACAGTAATGCGGGGATCATTCCCTAGATCCTCAGTGCAAGCTCAGCGGCAGCAAGTGCTCGCTGGTTTGTGCATGTTTGTTGTGGTGCTACCCGGCTGCTGCAGGTGTGGTGCCAGGTTTATTTAGTTACAGGTATAAGAAACAGTTATCAGAGGGATCTTGGCATTTTATTAAGCACTTCCCTAAGCTTTCTTGCATAAATATGCACTGAGGAAATACAAAGAGATGTTGCCTTTTTTTTACTACAAACTTTCCCATGTGAGTAAATAGCCACCTAATGCATTTTCATCTGTTGTTGCACTTAGCTATATTGAAAAGAACACCTATCATCTCATTTGTTGGAGAGGGCAGCATTTGCCATAATCAGTTCGTTTTTAAAGGAGTTCAGCAGCCCCGTGTGATTTCTGCACAATTATCTGCGCGTTGCTTTGGAAGCGCTTCAAGGCCGAGCGCGGCTACCCTAATTCCCGCTTTTCCGGACGCGCAATCCGTGCGTTTTCTTGGCAGCCCGCAGCAAAGCGAGTCACCGCGAGCCCCGTCCCGCAGCCCCGTGCGCCGGGGTCCCCGCCGCGCTCGCTCGCGTGCTCCCGGCGCGCGTGGCCACGGAGAGGCACCGGTGGGAAACCACGCGGGCTCTGCAGAGCGCCGTGCCAGTGGCCAAAGGGGCAGCTCTCACCCAGCTGAACCGGGGGCCGGCGACAGCGCGGGGGGCAAACACGAGTCCTGCCTGCACCGGCACAGGCCGCTCGCTCTGAGCGCTCAAGGAAATAGTTACTGCTAAGAGTTACTACCTTTCTGCAGTAAAAAGGCATAAATTGGTCGGTTTTATTTTATTCCCCGTTCAACAATCTTTTGTTTATGATCTTTAGGCCAGCCAAATTTTCAGTTTCACATTTCATTAAATATTAAATATTAAAAAAAGGCTAAAATACAGTTAGAAGTTTAAAATTCATTAAGAACTGCATCATTAGAAAGAAATTGTATTGGCACAAATTTCTTAAGCTAGTAGCGTTTGCATTAGTTCCAGTTAAAAGTGTTTTAGACAATTTAATCAAATGCTGCTATTAACAAGACTCTGACATTCCTTATTTTTCTTATTTTTAATATGACATGCTCCCCCCAGTTACACTAGTAACTCTAAAATTAAAGAGTGGAGAACTAACTCCCGCAAAATCCTACAAAGTTTAATTTTCTGGGAAAAATGTAGAGTATATTTGAAATTATCCTGAAAATCTCTCTGTAACAAAAATGAAAATAATTATTTTACTATATTTTGATTTTTAATAATGTGTATTTTGCTATGATTTTCTTAGGTGTAAAACATTTCTATAATAATGTTTTATTTTCACAAAGATATTTGTAGTCATAAACGACACTTTGTATCGTTAAAACATTTGTGAGCAGCTTGCAGAAAGCAATCTAACATTTGATTTATAGCACTCAGTTGATTTTTGTCACAGATTATGTATCCAAATAAGTGTATAATAGACGTAATGCCATGCAGGAATGAAGCAAATATTTTAAACGGAATTGTTGTTATTGACAAGTTACTGAGAGAGTGCAAAATTGGAAGACATTAAAATTTATGACCATGAAATCCTTTTTACAGTACCACTTGATATATTGTGCTTTAAATCAATACCTGTCAAGTCTTTTAGGTGTATGATGGTGTCATTTTAGTCTTCTACAAAAGACTGCAAAAAGAGGAAACCTATAGCGTTTCATATTTATATCTGGCTTCTCAGCATGTAGCTCGGGACTTTCTCTAATGACTAAGTCAGCTGTTAAAGCTTATTCCGAGGTTTACTTAATTTTTATACAAACATCCCCAAAACCGATGAGCATTTATACAGACTTGAACTCCGCAGGCTATGGCATTGTTAAGCATTTTGCTCTGCGTGTATGTGTGTATATATGCCCATATGCATACATATATTTTATTAAATTTATACATCAAAAAAAAAAAGGTATATTGCCTTGGCTAAATTACATTTGAAAACATTCTGATATATGGAAACACCCTTACTGAAGAAACAGTTGGCTATTTATAAGATACCTGGAAGGAAAGAAATGCTACAATAAGCAGTGAGGGGTATAATAGTAACTAAATAAATGGTAAACTCTTCGTTACATTATTTAACTTTTCTAACAGGAAGCATATTTGATTACATTAAGTCCAGCTCCAGTGGTCTAAATCTAAATACAGGAGAGTTCTAAGGCCATACAACTTTGCTGAGTATTATGAATTTGCATGTGTTTTCAGGGTGCTAAATCTGGCCTCTTTGCAGGCAAATAAGTGTGCGGTTTGCCAGTTAACAGATCAATTTGAAAGCCTTAACTCATTTTTGTCCTGTTGATTTCAATGATTCTAATGATATGTGAAAAAATAGCAGGATGTGCTCTTCAATATTTAAAAATAAGAAGAATCATATGTTTGGAACTTCTTGTTAAGGCAACATTTCAGTATTTTATTATCACATTATCAGGCAGTTGTCACTGGCAAATATGATCTGCAGACTTCTGCTTTGTAGGTCACAGATTAAGCTAAAACCCATTTGTAATTTTCTGTGATGAATATTAAATGGGAAATGCTGAAATGTTTGGAACAAAATTTTAGTTTTGAAATATTTTCTTTTAAACAAAACAAGCAAAGATTATAAAAATATTTTTTAAAATGAAAGCAAAAGAAACAAACGAAATATTTTGGATCGACCTCAAATATATGTTTTTCTTTTTACCAAAAGTATGAAAAAATCTGTTTTGTTTTGACAAGAGCAGACTTTTTAACGACTTTTTTTTTCTCTCTCTCCCTTCTGGCCACCGAATCAGTATTAACCCATGTCTAATTGCGACTGGACTGGTCGGGCTGTTCGCTGCGTTTCTGAGCTGTGTGGTTGGTGGTTGTGGGGAGGCAGGAGGCAGAGGGCAGAGGCTGTGAGTTCGGGCCGGCGCAGGCTGCACCTTCTCCTGCCCTCGCTCCCGCTGCGGAAACGCCGGCCGCCCCGCGCCTGCCTGAGGAATTAACTTTG